>NC_041391.1:374667281-374694731 GCF_002162155.2 Triticum dicoccoides | reverse complement strand
GAACGCCCGAGCGCGCTCGTCACCACCGTTCGCTGCCGCCGTGTCCACCGCACCCCCCTCGCTCCCCCGACCGGCCCACGAGCTCTGCCATCATCCGCTACACCGTCTCCGCCGATCTACGCGACCCCGGGAGGCCAGCAACGTCGCCATCGCTGTCGTCTTCCACCTCGGGCTCCGGCCACCATCGTCGTTGATTCGCTGCACTCCGGCCGCCCTCGAGCCCACTGACCCTCCAAACAGACTCACGGTGAGCCCCCAAGTCGTCTTCCCCTTCTCCCCTGGTCTCTTTCGACCTCTAGGCCATAGCTCCGTCACGGCCGAACTCCGGCCGCCGCTGACCTTGTCGCCGCTGCCGCTACGGATGTTGTAGCTTGCGCCCGAGCGCGTCATCATCCTCACCTCGCTCCTAGTAGCCGAACGCACCTATTAGCTCGTCCGTAGCCGCACCGTAGCCCTGCGCTCGTGCACCACCGAGCTCTGGCCACCATGGCCGAGCTCCTCGCCGTCGCTACCGGCCACCCCAGCCGCTGACTTCAGTCCCGTTGGATGCGGAAGAGCGCCGGCTACGCGTAGAGCCTCTCCGCCGCTCGTTTGGCCGCCGGAGACGCAAACCCGAGCCGTTCCGCTATGTCTGGCCTCGCCGGCGTCATGTCGCCGGTGGGTTTGACCCATTTGACCATGTGGGCCCCACCCCTGGTCAAACCTAGATTAGGAGTTAACCTAATATTAATTTATTTAGTTAAGCTAATTACACTGACATGCGGGACCCACTGTCAGGTTTGACCGGACCGTGCCCCGTTGACCGCTGATGTCACATTGACGTCAGGCTGACGCAGTAAGTCATTTTCTGGATTTAAAATAATTCAGGAAATTCCAGAAAATAGCAAAAACTTCTAAAAACCATAGAAAATCAACCGTAGCTCCAAATCAAACAAGTTATATATGAAAAATGATCAGAAAAATCCAATCTATCCACCTGTACCATTTTCACGCATGTTAGAACAACTTATACCTGCTGATCAGGTCAAATCAATTAAATGGCATTTAAACTCTCACATATGGAGTTTGAATTTGAACCTAGTGTTCAAACCAACCCCATTTAACTTGTTGCTAGATGCATTAGCCCAAAACACATTCATATTGCCATGTCATAGCATGCATCATACTGTGCATTGCATTGATCGTGTTTCTTCTGTGTTTGCCGGTGTTGTTCCCCCTCGGTAGACGCTGTACCGATGATGTGATCGTTGACACTGATCAAGACTCAATGTTATCTTCAGAAGTGCCAGGCAAGAAAAACCCCCTTGTTCATTCCGATACAATCCTACTGTCTCGCCCTGCTCTCTTTTGCTGCATTAGGACAACAACGAGTCATTTGCTACTTGCTGTGGTAGCTGAACCCCTTTATCCTCTGCATGACCTGTCATTGCCACAGTAAATAGATGAAACCCACTAGTATGAGTAGGAGTTGTTTGAGCCCTGTTGTGCCTACTCATTCATGTTTGTTTGTCATGCCTGCTACTGCTTAGAGTTGAGTCAGGTCTGATTCATCGGGAATGAATCAGAGGTGTGTGAACATGTCCTACTGTGTGTGAGCTAAGTGTGTGAACACGATTTGGTGAAAGGTATCGGTGAGAGGCCATGTAGGAGTACATGGTGGGTTGTCTCATTGAAGCCGTCCTTAGGAACTGAGTTCTGTGTTTGTGATCCATGATTCAGCTACTACCATGCATTGGGCCCTGAAATATGACCCCGCTCGACTTCTTATTCACCCTTGTCCTCTGTCCAGGAGTTGCAAGTAGTTTCTGGTGTTTGTAGTATGCTGGAGGCCATGCGCAACGCTGACCGAAGGGGTGGGATGTGATGCAGTAGGCACGTGGCCGGGTATACCGGGCGCCCGTTTGGTGTCACGGAACCCTGTTCACATCGTTTGGGGCTGTGAGCGAAACCCCGGCCGGATCTCCTCATGGATGGAATCCGAGTAGGCTATAAACCTGGACTAGAGACTTAGGTGTTTAGGTAGGTCGTGGTCTACACCCACGTCGACTTTCGCTTGAAGTCTGCCGAGCACATGTCGTGTGCAGACGCTAAGTGGTGGAAACATGTATGAAGAAGTACACCCCTGTAGGGTTAACATCATCTATTCGAATAGCCGTGTCCGCGGTAAAGGACTTCTGGGTTGCTTATATCAGTTCATAGACAAGTGAAAGTGGATACTCTAACATACGCAAGATAAGCGTGAGTGCTATGGATGGCGTTCTCGTAGGGAGACGGGAGCGGATCCATAGTGGTGTATTGATTTGGTGAATATGTGGACTCGTGTGCGCCACCTCAAAAGAGTTACTTGCAGTCGTAGTTCAGGATAGCCACCGAGTCAAAGCTGGCTTGCTGCAGTTAAACCCCACCATCCCCTTTGTTGATAGTGATGCATATGTAGTTAGTTCTGATGTAAGTCTTGCTAGGTACATTTGTACTCACGTTTGCCTATTTTATGTTTTTCAGAGAGACTTCAGTCGCACTAGTACTTTCGCGTGGACTTTGATGTTTAGCTTGTTACCTCAGCTACGATCTTGTGCCCTCGGCAGGATCTGGTAGATAGTCAGGCTTCTCAGCCTTTTTCATTTGTAGATGTATGTACTCAGACATGTTAAGCTTCCGCTTGTGCTTTGATTTGTATGCTCTGAATGTTGGGTCATGAGACCCCTGTTTGTAATATCTCGCTCCTCGGAGCCTAATGAATACATACTTGGGTCGTAGAGTCATGTTGTGATGCCATGTTTTTTTTGCACATATCGAGCATATTGTGTGTATGTTATTGAAATGCTTGGTATGTGTGGGATCTGACTATCTAGTTTTTTATCCTTAGTAGCCTCTCTTACCGGGAAATGTCTCCTAGTATTTCCAATGGTAGCTTGCTACTGCTCCGGAACACTTAGGCTGGCCGGCATGTGTCCTTCTTCGTTCTTGTGTCTGTACCTTCGGGGAAATGTCACATGATGAATACCGGAGTCCTGTTAGCCCGCTACAGCCCGGTTCACCGGAGTCCTGCTAGCCCAGTGCTACAGCCTGGATTCACTCGCTGATGACCGACACGTTCAATGCTAGGTCATGGATGCCTGTCCCTGTAAGCTTGTGCCACTTTGGGTGTACGACTAGCCATGTCAGCCCGGGCTCCTTATCATATGGATGCTAGCCACACTATCATATACGTGTGCCAAAAGGCGCAAACGGTCCCGGGCAAAGGTAAGGCGACACCCGTGGGAATACCGTGCGTGAGGCCACAAAGTGATATGAGGTGTTACATGCTAGATCGATGTGGCATTGAGTCGGGGTCCTGACACTGAATTAGTCTACAAGTTTAATACGAAAGGATTGTTGCATTAGCTGCAAATTAGATGAAGAAATGAGAATGGTCTAATCAAAATTACTGTTTGTTTGAACAAAGAGATGAACCAGCAAAGCCGCCTCCATGCTTTGCTAGAAGCTCATACTCTTCGATGGATTCCTTTTGATCACCACTCCATCCAAGAATTTGGTGACGTATCGACTATATCAAATATCCAGGAATAAGAGCAGTTCAAAGGAATTAGAAGTTGCAAAACAATGTACCGAGAACTTACTCGATGTACGGCAGTACTTCTGTTAGGTTGTTGAAGATATACAACAAATGGTCTGCCATTCTTCGACATACAACGATATTGGTTTCGAAGCACCGACTGGTGCGAGTTTCCCTGTGAATAGGTTGAGGCTGGATCCACCTTTATTAGGTCGCTAGCATTGTACCGAGGCTTCTAATTATGCAAATGAAGATTTTTGGCGTTGTAGTGTGCTGTCACGAAGTTTGCCGCCTCCTCAGTAATGAATGCATCGGCCATTGATGCTTCAATTCCACGTTTATTTTTAAATTTTGCTCGAAGTGTCTTCTGCATCCTCTCAGTTGTGTAGCACCAACGATTTTTCATGCCCCCCCAATCTTGCCTCATTTGGGAGATGCAAAATCAAGTGGTGCTTTGGATTAAAGAAGCCCGACGGAAAGATCTTCTCTAACTTGCAGATCAACTTCGGTGCCAACTCTTCCATTTCATCTAGAACGGAAGGCGATAGTTCTTTCGCACAAAGAGCACAGAAGAAATAGCTCAGCTCTGCCAGTACTAGCCATTCATCCTCAGGGATAAAGTCACACAACATCATCGGCATTACCCGCTCAAGCCATATGTGCCAATCATGACTCTTGAGACCAAATATTTTCAATTTTTCAAGACTTGTTCCCCTCGTTAGATTCACTGCATACCCATCATGGAACATCAACTACATTTTCACCCACAATATAATTTCCCTCATAGTTGGTCTTCCAAGATTGAACCATGCCTTTGGCTTCGTCCAGTTCGTCTTTCCTTTCGGTTCTTGCATGTTTTGTAACGGTCTATCACATAGCACCTCCTGATTGACTCTAGCCTTAGTATTATCATCCGACTTCCCCTCTAAGTCGAACAATGTACCAAAAAGGGCCTCGGCGATATTATTTTCAGTGCGCATCACGTCGATGTTGTGTGGGCAAAGGAGGCTTTGAAATAAGGCAAATCCCACAAGCATGTCTTGTGAGTCCAGGCATGTTCCGAATTATACCCCTTGAAATACCATGGATGCTTTGGATCTGGCTTGAGAGTGTTTAACTGATCCAAGGTCTCTTGGCCTGTCAAATCAGGTGGTGCAGAGGTTTTTACAACTCTACCTTTGATGAAGTTCTTCTTGTCTTTCCTGAACGTATGGCGAGGATCCAGGAATAGTCTATGCAAGTCGAAGCAAGAAAACTGGCGACCCGCCTGCAGCCAACGGAACTGAAGAGCTACCTTGCATGTGGGGAACGGGAACCTTCCATGCATACACCAGCCAATGAATAGTGCATACGCCGGCAAGTCATGCATCGAGTACATGTGCCAGACATGCATTATGAAGTTCTATTTGTTAGCGGCATCGTATGTCTTGAACCCATTATCCCAAGCTTCTTGCAATTCATCCTTAAGCGGCTGCATGTACACATTCATATTCTTCCCTAGATAGTTGGGCCCTGGAATTATCAACGTCAGGAAAATGTTATTTCTTTACATATCTGTCCGGGGGGAGATTGAGTGGAATGACAAATAAGGGCCAGCAAGTGTATTGGGTTATCGTCAGACCGAACACATTGAACCCATCCGTGCCGATGGTGACTCGAGGATGCCTTGGATTTGCCGCTTTTTGCTCATGTAATGCATCGAAGCACTTCCACGCAGAACCATCCGATGTCTGTACCATCATCAGATTCCCATCTGCATCTAGTTCGGTTCTTTTGCCCATTTTGTGCCATGTCATCTGTCTGGCCATCTCTACGACCATGAAAAGACGTTGATGTCTTGGTACGATTGGCATATACCAAAGAACATTAACGGGGATTTTGGTCTGCGTCTTCTCACCCATATCGTTGTCTACCACAATATACCTGGAAGACTTGCAAATGGGACAATAGTTCAAGTCTGCATACTCAAGCCTAAATAAGGCACATCCTTTCTCACACGCATGTATCTTCTCATAGGGCATCTTAAGTGCATGGAGCTTTATGTCCGACTTGTACAGGTTTGAAGGCATTACATGGCCTTTGGGTAGAAAGCATCCAAATACAGTCATCATCGCGTCGTAGCATACTCTGCCCAAGTTGAACTGAGCCTTCATGGCCGTTGGGTTTGACACTTACTTATCGAAAGGACTACAATTTATACCCTTATGGGTCATTAGGTAGCACATCACTAGCTATAGGCCCAACAATAATTGGGGTATTAGGAGCCCACTATCCTAAGGCATGATGGTGGCCACCAACAGGTGATCTGATCCGAGGCAATGGAAGGGAAGGATTGAACCACCCCCGGGGCTTGAGGAAAGGGCTTCTCGGGGGCGGCGCGGAGTACGTCTATAAACATCCCGGCTCCAGGAAGCCCTCACAGATCATGGGAAGGTTTGTTCTCGCATGCCCTATCTCAAGGAAGGGGGCATGAATCCTGCTATCAAAAGCTTTGAACGCGTCTTGTCCCTCTTTCAAGAGCTGCTTATGCCAGCCGTTATGTGGGAAGCCTCTAGATCACCCAAGGTGCATGGGCTCCAATGAGACGAGGTCATGAACAGTGGCTCCTGAAGATTCACCTGCTCCACACACTGCTATAGGGGTAGTACATTGATGATACCTACTCTGTACGCGGAGGGAGGCAGCAGAATATTCATGGTGCAATACACTACTCCGAGAGTGATCATCACTGCGCATACAAGCATGCCATGAGCGACCATGCTACACTAGTACACGCTAAGCTAGCCTACCTATGTTGTATTCGACCAATGAGGGTCTTGTCGGTATCAAAACCGGCGGATCTTGGGTAGGGGGTCCCGAACTGTGCGTCTTGGCGGATGGTAACAGGAGACGAGGGACACGATGTTTTTACCCAGGTTCGGGCCCTCTTGATGGAGGTCAAACCCTACGTCCTGCTTGATTAATATTGATGATGTGGATTACAAGAGTAGATCTACCACGAGATCAAGGAGGCTAAACCCTAGAAGCTAGCCTATGGTATGATTGTTGTTCGTCTGATGGACTAAAGCCATCCGGTTTATATAGACACCGGAGAGGGCTAGGGTTACACAGAGTCAGTTACAATGGTAGGAGATCTACATATCCGTATCGCCAAGCTTGCCTTCCACGCCAAGGAAAGTCCCATCCGGACACGGGACGAAGTCTTCAATCTTGTATCTTCATAGTCTTGGAGTCCAGCCGATGATGGTAGTTCGGCTATCCGGACACCCCCTAGTCCGGGACTCCCTCAGTAGCCCCTGAACCAGGCTTCAATGACGACGAGTCCGGCGCGCATGTTGTCTTCAGCATTGCAAGGCGGGTTCCTCCTCCGAATAATTTATAGAAGATTGTGAACACCAGGATAGTGTCCAGCTCTGCAAAATAAATTCCACATACAACCGTAGAGAGAATAATATTACACAATTTCAATCTGCTGACGTATTTTGTGGCGTAACGTCACACCACTACCAAGCCTTCAAATTGTTTTTATTGTTCCATCTCAGCGCATTTAGCGAGGCGGTTTCCTTGGCACGTCTTGTTGAAGCAGAGATCGTGTTCCCCTTATTCCGGGATTCCTATCAATACGGACGTGGGTAACCCAACCGCGCCATTGATTGTGGCGCTTGGGAGATAAGCGAGTTTTATCAGGCTGGTGGGGACACATGTTTCCGTCCGCCCATATAAGGGGATAAAGATCCAATCCTTTTACCTACGCCTTCTTCCTCCTTGGCTTATCCATCTCCGCAAACTCGAGCTCTAGCGCCCAAGCCCGCACATCTTACCTCGACCTTCTCCAAATATGTCTGGAGCGGGAGGCAAGTGGATGGCCTCCTCCATCACGGAGGGGCATATCCAGAAGCTGCGCAGCGCCGGATACTTGTCCAGCGACATCTCGCATCGGCTCCCCGACGAGGGAGAGCTCATCCCCACCCCTAGGCCCCATGAGAGGGTAGTATTCCTTCCCCATTTCCTCCGCGGACCGGGCTTCCCACTTCATCCCTTTGTCCGGGGGCTCATGTTCTACTACGACCTAGATTTCCATGATCTGGCCCCGAATTTTATCCTCAACATCTCGGCGTTTATCGTCGTGTGCGAGGCCTTGCTCTGCATCCAGCCCCACTTCGGTTTGTGGCTCAAGACCTTCAGTGTCAAGCCGAAGGTTGTGAAGGGCAGCCAAGCGGAGTGCGGAGGCGCCATGGTGGGCAGGATGTCCCACGTTACGTGGCTGGAGGGTACTTTCATGGAAACCATTAAGGGGTGGCAATCGGGGTGGTTCTACATCACCGAGCCGCGTGACCCTGATTGGGAAGTGGCCCCCGAATTCAGATCCGGTATCCCTACATGACTCACCTCCTGGAAAGAGAGTGGCCGGATCTGGGGGGATTCGGAGGAGCTGACCGGACTCCAAGCCTGTATCCAGAAGCTGGTGGACAAGAAGCTCAAGCTTGTCAACATAGTCCAGGTCATGCTCATCCGCCGGATTCTCCCGTGCCAACGACGGGGCTTCAACATGTGGGAGTTCAATCCGGCGCAGCACCAGACTTTGAATGGGCTCTTTGACACTACGTACGAAGAGGTCTGGAAGGTGTTGTTCAAGGGCGCCGAGGCTCCCGCATCCGCTACCGAAGATCACGGATTCAGCTCACAGCGTCCAGCTACATGAAGGTAAGTGATATTGTCCTTTACGGGATGCTTGTTATTCATAGTTTGACTCTATGCGGGATCTAAACTCCCTTTCCTTTGACAGGACTGGCTGAAGAAGGCCGCACAGGCTATCTGTCCGCCCCCATTGCCAGAGGACCCAGCTGACGCCCGCCTAACGGGGCTGCTGGCTCCGGCACCCCACGTGGTGCCGGAGAAGAAGGCCACGGGGACTCAGAAGAGTTCCCGTTTTCAGGTGCTATCGGACGATGAATCCGAGGCCGACTCCTCCCACCAAGGTGAGGAGGAGAAGAAGAAAGCCTCTCTCCCAGCGGGGGGAGAGAAGAAAAGGAAGGCCTCCCCAACAAGGGAGGCCGAAGGGTCCAAGAGGGGAAAAACTCTTCCCCTGGACTGTTCCGCCAACGCAGTGACGACGACGAGGACTGGCCTCCAAGGGCCAAGCCTCTGGCGAGATCGTAAGTATCCGCACTCCCAAATAACTTCAAGGTTTTCGTTTTCCGCCATATTATGTCTTTCTAATGCCGCATACAACCCTGCAGTCCGCCTAAGGATGATCTCCCCACTTCGTCGAGCGGGTCCTTAGGGGCGTTGGATATGGATTCTCTTCTGACTGCCTCCACCCCCCGTGATGCGGACGATGCCGAGGTGGGATCCCAGGAAGGGACCCACCAGGAGGAGAGGGGCCCAGAGGTGTCGCAGGACAACCTCCCGGACTTTGCACCGGACTCAGCCCTGGAACCCATAGTGGCTCCGGAGTCCGGCGGGCGACCCCTTCGTAAGAAGGGCAAGACCGCGACGCCGGCAGCCTCCGTCCAACCAGAGGTGCCGGATAATTTGCTAGAGGCGCTCAATAGCGCCTCTATTGAAGAGGAACACCACACTGTTATGAGTGCAGTGATTCAGAAAGTTCAGCTCGCCAAGAACGGGCTGACCGAAGCCGGCAGCAACCTTCTAACAGGCTTTGAGGTAAGAATTTCAATATATGTAAAATGGTACCGCATAGACAGTAGCCCCTGATGCTCGGTTCGGTGTTCGGAAAGAAAAACCGGACTGAGGATCTTTAGAAAGATAAACGCAGGAGTCATGAAAATATGTTAATATGGGATTGCAGGCTGTGCTGCTGACCTCTGCCGCACTGACTGCGGAGGTCAATACTTTGAAGGAAAACCTCGAGCGGTCCGAGAACAAGCTCGGCCATGCCAAGAAGCAGCTCGAGGAAAAAGAAGGTGAGTAATACCTTATGAAAATTGTACCTTACAGAAAAGGATTTGGTTGCAAGAAAAATGACAAGGATAACTGGAGTATTGCAGGGGCCACTAATGAGGTGGCCACCCTGAAGGAGGCGGTGGCCGCGGCCGAACGCAATGCGGCTGCGGAGCGCACCGAGCAAGAGAAACAGGGGGCGCGGGTGGCGGAGGTACAGCAAGAGCTCCAGGATCTCGTGAAGAAACACGAGAGCCTGGAGCGTGACTCGAAGACTCGAGAGTCTGAGCTTGCAACGGCTCTTGAGAGTGCCAAAGCCACTAAGGCCGAAGCCTACAAGGCCCTCCAGGAGATAGAGGCGGTGAAGAAAATAGCAGCGGGAAAGGCATTTTTCATGCAAAGTAAGCATGTGAATGTTAATTACCTGTCGCTTACCCGAATTCGGAGCTCTCCAGGAGCGTTCGCAGATCTTCCCCGCAGCGTGTCCGATGCTGCCGCATTCTACCGGGCCAAGGAGGGGAGCTCAACGGAGTAGGTCTTCTGGTCTCAGTATGCTGAGGCCGGACATCCGGTGCCCCTTAGCGACCAGTTGAAACAGCTGGTCGAGCTCCACAAGGCGGCCGAATAGGCCATGAAGGGCCTCATAGTTCGGCTGTGGCCTAAGGAGGCTATGCCTGGGAGCTACTTCGGCCTGGTACGGCGGCTGGTGGACGCGTGCCCGTGGGTTGAAGTTATCAAGCACTCCGCCTGTATCGAGGGTGCATGTCGGGCCCTTGCCCGCGCAAAGGTGCACTGGGGCAAGATGGATGCCCAGAAGCTTGTGACGGACCCCCCACCAGAGGGCAAGGAGCATCACACGCCCGAGATGTATTATAGGAGTGTGCTGAAGGGCGCCCGCATTATTGCAGGTGAGTGCTCCAAAGAAGAACTTTTTGAGTAGACTCGCGTTTTGTTATCCTGTGCGCTGAAAACTAAGTTCATATGCGCGAAGCAACACTTGTTAATTTAAAATATTACCTTCTGTGCGGCGGTTTATCAAATCTGAGAGATGGCAAGTCGTCGGCTTCAGCCCGCATGCCACGAGTGCTGGGGTATTCGGGATAAATTTGGGCACTCTTGTTCCCATATTTGGGTCCATCGAGGGAGGCACTCAGCACAACGAACAAGGCAACCGGACTTATAATGCTTGAACACTCTCACTTAGCCATAAAATTCTATAATTCTAAATTTTGGTGAAGCCCCTAGTTTTCGGAAGGCCGAATTTGGGGCACTATCCACGCCTTGGCCGGACAGAATCCGGCTCCTCGCTCGAAGCGGCATAAGTCTTTAGGGACTCGCAAAGAACCTCTCGAACAGCGACCAGCTCTCGCCTCATCATGACGGTCAATTTTAGCTTTCTCCACTGAGGCGTTAACCCAGCTCAACTGGGGCGCAATCGCAGTGGTTCTCCCAGTGCTACCTTAGCCGATAAAACGGAATGTAAGGTACCAAAACATGGGAGCCGGGCAAACCCAACTATTGACCCAAGAACATGATTCGAAGCTAATGCATATAATGCTATAAGTTCGGGGTGCCGCACTTGCGAAAGTGTTCGGACTTATCACACCATAACGCGGGAAACATAAGCCCCTAGTGTATTTAGCCGTACCAAAACGTACGAATGCAACATGTCATAGATGAACATATGTGTAAGAAAGTAATGCAATTGGAAGGAAAAATGTGCTGCATTGCTTTATTCAAATAAAAACTGTTGTAAGTGCAGGACGATACAAGTGGTGCCGTAAGCAAGGGATGGGACTGTTTAACATATCCCCCTCCAGGGGTAGGCTACGGACTAATGCATAAAACAGATTTAATGCTCATAATGGAGACCACCTGGATTTTCGTTGTAGCCTTTCTCCTTCCCTGGCTGTTGTATCGTGGGTTCGGCATGTCTGCTGCCGGACAGGGCTTCTGACGAACGGAGTCCTGTAGGTAAAAAATAAAAGGAAAAGAAAAAGAAACGACACACTTAAGAGCCCCTGGTGCGGTTGAGCCGCGGTTTGGGCTTATCGTGGTCGAGCCCCTTGCCCCATGCCCATGGTATCTTAAGAGCGTAATGGAGTACACGAAGGGTCTATCTTAATGTTTTACAGGGGCTGGGGTTGGGGCCGCACTGCTACGCGTGCTCGGAACGTGCCAGGTGGTCGTGTTGTAGGTTACTCCGGGCATGCTTAGCTGTGTCCGGCCGCTTGGCAGCCAGACTCGAGAATTGCCTTAAAAGGCTGCTTTGTACTTCTGCCGCGAGAGCCGCTGTATGTTCCTCCGTTCGGAAGGAGCGTTCAGTGTTTCCGTTGACCGTGATGACTCCTCTAGGGCCTGGCATCTTGAGCTTGAGGTATGCGTAGTGCGGCACCGCGTTGAACTTTGCGAACGCGGTACGTCCGAGAAAGGCATGATAGCCGCTGCGGAACGGGACTATGTCGAAGATTAACTCCTCGCTTCGGAAGTTATCCGGGGATCCGAAGACCACTTCTAGTGTAACTGAGCCTGTACAATTGGCTTCTACACCTGGTATGACGACTTTAAAGGTCTTCTTGGTAGGTTTAATCCTTGAGGTGTCTATGCCCATTTGCGCACCGTGTCCTGATAAAGCAGATTTAGGCTGCTGCCGCCGTCCATCAGGACTCTGGTGAGATGAAATCCATCGATGATTGGGTCTAGAACCAATGCAGCAAACCCACCATGGCGAATGCTGGTGGGGTGGTCCCTTCAGACAAAGCTGATCGGGCAAGAGGACCATGGATTGAACTTCGGGGCAACTGGCTCCATCGCGTATACATCCCTGAGTGCACGCTTCCACCCCCTTTTGGGTATGTGTGTGGCATATATCATGTTCACCGTCCGCACCTGTGGGGGGAAACCCTTCTGTCCTCTATTGTTCGGGGTCGGGTCTCTTCTTCGTCATCGCTATGTAGCCCCTTGTCGCTGTTTTCAGCAATTAACTTGCCTGCCTGCTTGAACACCCAACAGTCCCTATTGGTGTGGTTAGGTGGCTTTTCAGGGGTGCCATGTATCTGGCACAAGCGGTCAAGAATTCGGTCCAAATTGGACGGACCCTGAGTTGTTCTTTTGAATGGATTTTTCCGTTGACCGGGTTTAGAGCCTCTGAATCCGGCATTGACTGCCGTATCCTCACTGTTATCGTTGTTAATGCGGCGTTTGTATTTGTTGCGACGCGACCTGCCACTACGGTCCTTGATATCCGGACTGCCAGAATTTTTGTTGAGGTTGTTGCTGCGTGCTAGCCAGTTGTCCTCACCCGCACAGAAGCGGGTCATGAGTGATGTAAGGGCTGCCATGGATTTCGGCTTTTCCTGTCCTAGGTGCCGGGCAAGCCACTCATCGCGGATGTTATGCTTGAAGGCCGCGAGGGCCTCGGCATCCGAATAGTCGACGATTTGGTTTTTCTTGGTTAAGAACCGTGTCCAGAATTGTCTGGCCGATTCGTCTGGCTGCTGAATTATGTGGCTTAGGTCATCTGCACTTGGTGGTCGCACGTACGTGCTTTGGAAGTTATCGAGGAATGCGGCTTCCAGGTCCTCCCAACTCCCGATTGACTCTGCTGGCAAGCTGTTAAGCCAGTGCCGGGCTGGTCCTTTAAGTTTGAGTGGGAGATATTTGATGGCGTGGAGATCGACTCCGCGGGCCATGTGGATGTGGAGGAGATAGTCCTCGATCCAGACCGCGGGGTCTGTTGTGCCATCATAAGATTCAATATTGACGGGTTTAAACCCTTCTGGGATTTGATGATCCATTACCTCATCTGTGAAGCACAATGGGTGTGCGGCGCCTCTGTACTGGGCGATATCACGACGGAGCTCAAAAGAGCTTTGTCTATTGTGTTCGGCCCGGCCGGACTTACTGTGTCCGGGGTGACGGTGATCGTCACGTATCGTGGGGCGCCCACGTGATCCATAGCTCGATCTTGATTGTCTTCCCTTATCCTCCAATATGTCTCGCAGGTCTGGAGTGTTCCCCTGTGGCCTTGTGCTTTTCGAGCGATGCTGGGGTACGGGTCTAGTGAAGGGCCTTGAGGCCTCTCTGTCGTGACCACGGGGTGGTCGATCAGCCGTATTATCTCCTGGTGAAGCGGTATCATATGCCTCCACCTCTAATCGGGGGAGCAGCTTACGTTTGGGGTAGCTTTTGGAGGGGCGTTCAAGTTCATGCTCTTCGGCCGCGAGGACTTCGGTCCATCTGTCGGCTAGCAGATCTTGATCAGCTCTAAGCTGCTACTGCTTTTTCTTGAGGTTGTTTGCCGTGGCCATAAGCCTGCGTTTGAAACGCTCCTGTTCGACGGGATCCTCAGGCACGACAAATTCGTCGTCGTCGAGGCTTGCCTCGTCTCCGGAGGGAGACATATAGTCCTCTACCTCTTCTTCGGCCGCTCTCTCATGAGGGCTGGCGTCCCCCTCCTCCTGTGCTAGATCTTGCTGGAGTGGGTTGTCTTCGGCGCTATCCGGTGTATTATTGTCTCCGGTGCCGGAATCCTCATTCTTGCTATGGCGGGATTTAGAGCGGCGCCGCTGACGCCGGCGCTTGGGCTGTTTCTTGGAGGGGTCATCCTCCGCTATTCCTTCGCCGTTCCCATCCTTTGGGATATCCACCATGTATATGTCGTATGAAGAGGTGGCTTTCCAGTGCCCGATGGGCGCTGGTTCTTGGTCGTCTCTGGCATCGTCGTCCATACCGTCGATGTCCTCAGAGTCGTAATCTAGCATGTTGGTTAGGTCGTCGATAATGGCTACCAAGTGGGTGGTGGGTGGGCTCTGAATTTCTTCATCGTCCGCATCCCAACCGTCCTGGCCGCAGTCCGGCCAGGCCTCTCCTGATAATGAGAGGTACTTTAGCGAACTCAAGATGTCGCCAAAAGGTGAGTGTTGAAAGATGTCCGCCGTGGTGAACTCCATGATCGGCGCCCAATCGGATTAGACTGGAGGGGGCGCGGGAGGTCCGGAGTCCGGCAAGGAGTCCGGCACCTCGGAGTCACGAGCTTCATGGGGGACAAGATCGGTGTTCGGCTCTATCACCGTAGAGGTTGCAGCCCCCGAGGTGCTGTCTAGCCATCCAACCTTGGTCTGCGCAGCCGGCTCCGAGTCGAAGATCAGAGCGGGTTCGAGTGCGGCCTCCAGGGTACTGTCCGGCTGCAGAGCTAAATCATGCCCATCGTGACAGTATGGCACGCTCGGCTGTGGCTCAAATCCGTCGAGGATCAATTCCCCATGGATGTCAGCCGTGAAGTTCAAACTTCCAAATCTGACCCGACGGCCAGGGGCGTAGCCTTCGATCTGCTCCAGCTGGCCAAGCGAATTGGCCCGCAGTGCGAAGCCGCCGAATACAAAGATCTGTCCGAGGAGGAAGGTCTCACCCTGGACTGCATCGTCGTTGATGATCGAAGAAGCCATCGAGCCTATCGGTGACGACACAGAGGAACTCTCAATGAAAGCACCAATGTCGGTGTCAAAACCGGCGGATCTCGGGTAGGGGGTCCCGAACTGTGCGTCTAGGCGGATGGTAACAGGAGACGAGGGACACGATGTTTTTACCCAGGTTCGGGCCCTCTTGATGGAGGTAAAACCCTACGTCCTGCTTGATTAATATTGATGATGTGGGTTACAAGAGTAGATCTACCACGAGATCAAGGAGGCTAAACCCTAGAAGCTAGCCTATGGTATGATTTTTGTTCGTCCTATGGACTAAAGCCATCCGGTTTATATAGACACCAGAGAGGGCTAGGGTTACACAGAGTCGGTTACAATGGTAGGAGATCTACATATCTGTATCGCCAAGCTTGCCTTCCACGCCAAGGAAAGTCCCATCCGGACACGGGACGAAGTCTTCAATCTTGTATCTTCATAGTCTTGGAGTCCGGCCGATGATGGTAGTTCGGCTATCCGGACACCCCCTAGTCCGGGACTCCCTCAGGTCTCCAGAGTGATGTATAAATAGGGGAAGGCTATGGCCTCATGGGGGGGCGAGTTCAATCACAACAAGAGACACATATTGTAGCCAACTACTAGAGAAATAACAATACATAGCCAAAGTAGTGTATTACACTGACATGGTGGCCTGAATTCGATGTGTTCTACTCATTGTACTTCCTCCTTTGATTGTCCAGGACATAGGAAGCCAGTGGTGTTCAGCCTTGGGTCAACTTTCAAAGGGTTGTAGCTAACAACCCAATGTCCAGTTCTTAGACATTGACATTTGGCTTGCCAAGTAGGGGGTTGAGGTGTATCCGTATTCCTTCGCCCCTAGGAACTCCATCGTTGGGTTTCTTTATCCTGTGTTGTGTCCATAGCAACGATGTCGTAGACGTTCAAAACATCTCATGGTCCGACCGATGGTCGGGGCATGGACTTCCAGGTGCATAGCCAACATTAGGTTTTTCTATCAGGTACGCAACTGAAGACCTCATTTCCACCCCGACCCTCTCGGAGGGGGGGTGGATGGCGCCTCACGCCACGGCTGCATTCACGGCGCAGAAAGCAGCGGCAACGGCAGCGTCGGTTATGGGCTCGTCCCTAAAAAACACATAGAGCCCCACGCTCCAGTCGAGAATCATGTGGAATTGGCGGCTAGGCCTACACCACGGGGACCTGTGCATTTGACTCTGATACGTCTCTGTAGTATTTATAATTTTTGATTGTTCCGTGCCAATATTATTCAACTTTCATATACTTTTGGCAACTTTTTAAACTATTTCTGGGACTAACATATTGATCCAGTGCCCACTGCTGGTTCCTGTTTGTTGCATGTTTTATGTTTCACAGAAAAACCATATCAAACAGAGTCCAAACGTGATAAAACGGATGGAGAAAATTTTGGGAATATTTATGATTTTTGGGAAGAATAATCAACGCAAGACGATGCTCGAGGGACCCACGAGGCAGGGGGCGCGCCCCGGGGGATGGGCGCGCCCCTGACCCTCATGGACACCCTGTAAGGCGGTTGCTGCTCTTCTTTTGCCGCAAGAAATCTAATATCCATAAAAAAATGTGTTGAAGGTTTCAGTCCAATCGGAGATACGGATCTCCGGGAATATAAGAAACAGTGAAAGGGCATAATCGGGGAACGCAGAAACACAGAGACAGATCCAATCTCAGAGGGGCTCTCACCCCTCCCACGCCATGGATACCATGGACCAGAGGGGAAACCCTTATCCCATCTAGGGAGAAGGTCAATGAAGAAGAAGAAGAAGGGGGGGCTCTCTCCCCCTCTCTCCCGGTGGCGCCGGAACGCCATAGGGGCCATCATCATCATCGTGATCTACACCAACACCTCTGTCATCTTCACCAACATCTCCATCACCTTCCCCAATCTATCTACAACGATCCACTCTCCCGCAACACGCTGTACCCTCTACTTGAACATGGTGCTTTATGCTTCATATTATTATCCAATGATGTGTTGCCATCCTATGATGTATGAGTAGATTTTCGTTGTCCTATCGGTAATTGGTGAATTGATATGATTGGTTTAATTTGCTTGTGGTTATGTTGTTGTCCTTTGGTGCCCATCATATGAGCGCGCGCGTGGATCACACCATAGGGTTAGTTGTATCTTGGTAGGACTTTGTATTGGAGGGAAAGAGTGACAGAAGCTTCAACCTAGCATAGAAATTGATGCATACGGGATTGAAGGGGGACCAATATATCTTAAAGGTATGGTTGGATTTTACCTTAATGAACGTTAGTAGTTGCGGATGCTTGCTAATAGTTCCAATCATAAGTGAATAGAATTCGAAGTCAGGGATGACATGCTAGCAGTGGCCTCTCCCACATACAACTTGTTATCAGTCTAGTAAAGTAGTCAATTGCTTAGGGACAATTTCTCAACTCCTACCACCACTTTTCCACACTCGTTCTACTACCTTTATTGCTTATTTATCTAAACAGCCCCTAGTTTAGATTTACATGCTCTTTATATTCTTGCAAATCTATCCAACAATACCTACAAAGTACTTCTAGTTTCATACTTGTTTTACGTAAAGCGAACATTAAGCGTGCGTAGATTTGTATCGGTGGTCGATAGAACTTGAGGGAATATTTGTTCTACCTTTAGCTCCTCGTTGGGTTTAACACTCTTACTTATCGAAAGAGGCTACAATTGATCCCCTATACTTGTGGGTTATCAAGACCTTTTGCTAGCGCCGTTGCCGGGGAGTTATAGTGTGGGGTGAATATTCTCGTGTGTGCTTGTTTGCTTTATCACTAAGTAACTTTTATTTGCTGTTCTTAGTTGTTTTCTATCTTTAGTTATGGTTGAAGAACCACTCAAAATCTATCACAATCCTGAAGCTTTTTACTTGGATCATCTTCGATCCCTATGTGCTCGTGCTGAAACCCCAACTAGCTTAGTTGATGGAAAATCTTTAGATGAGCATGCTTGTTTTGTGCGACACCTCTTATCTCAAGAAGGGAAACTTTTACTAGATCAAATTCATCGTTTGCAATGGATTTATGATTTTACTTGTTGTGTTGAAGACCCTAAGAAACACCTTCCCTACCAATGTGAGTTTAGTGATAATGAAATCATATCTTCGTATGCTAAGGGTGTTTATAATTACTATGATGTTCAGCAAATTGAGGAATTTGTTGCTTTTAAGGGTGCTTATGAAATTGCTTCTTTGATTGGAAAGTATGATGCTACTCTTTACAAATCTGAAAATTTTGCCATACTTTAATATTGTTATGATAATTATGCTTCTAATGTCTATGTTAAACCATAGATTGAGGACTCCTCCGCTGTCCAAGAAGAGACTAATATTTTGCAGGACTCCATGGAAGAAGAAATTGATGAAACTGTGAGCTCATTGGATGAAAAAGATGATGAGGAGAGCGAAGAACAAAAAGAGGAAGAGCGGATTAGCTACCCATGCCCACCTTCTAATGAGAGTAACTCTTCAACTCATACATTGTTTAATTCCCCTTCGTGCTTACCGAAGGATGATTGCTATGATGATTGTTATGATCCCGTTGATTCTTCTGAAATATGAATTGGTTTGCAATAGTACTTAGAGTAGTGATTTGCTTTATTATACTAACGTATCTTACCAAGTTTTCTGTTGAGTTTTGTGTGGACGAAGTGTTCGAAGATCGAGGAGGTCTCGATATGAGGAAAAGGAGGAGAGGCAAGAGCTCAAGCTTGGGGATGCCCAAGCCACCCCAAGTGAATATTCAAGGAGACTCAAGCGTCTAAGCTTGGGGATGCCCCGGAAGGCACCCCATCTTTCTTCAACAAGTATCGATATGTTTTCTGATTCGCTTCATTCATGCGATATGTGCAAATCCTGGAGCATCTTTTGCATTTAGTTTTCACTATTCTTTTATGCACCATGCTGGTATGAGATAGTCCATGGTTGATTTATAGAATGCTCATTGGACCTCACTTAAATGTTTCTAGTATGGCTTTATAGAATGCTTCATGTGCTTCACTTATGTCACTTGAAGTTTGGAATGTCTGTTTCTCTTCACATAGAAAACCGCCATTTGTAGAATGCTCTTTTGCTTCACTTATATTTGTTAGAGCGTGGGCATATCTTTTGTAGAAAGAATTAAACTCTCTTGCTTCACTTATATCTATTTAGAGAGATGACAGGAATTGGTCATTCACATGGTTAGTCATAAAATTCTACATAAAACTTGTAGATCACTGAATATGATATGTTTGATTCCTTGCAATAGTTTTGCGATATAGAGATGATAATATGTGGGAGGTTCTAGTAAATGGTTGTGTTTAGTAAGAATATTGGTGTTAAGGTTTGTGATTCCCGAAGCATGCACATATGGTCTCCTAACTACGTAACCACATTGGCGCGCATTGTATTTTGATTGTTTATCTTTGCGTGAAGGTCGGGGGCGCGCGATGGTTAACTCCTACCAACCTCCCCCCTAGGAGCATGCATAGTAGTACTTTGCTTCGAGGGCCAATAAACTTTTGCAATAAGTATATGAGTTCTTTATGAGTAATGTGAGTCCATGGATTATACGCTCTCTCACCCTTCCATCATTGCTAGCCTCTTTGGTACCGTGCATTGCCCTTTCTCACCTCGAGAGTTGGTGCAAACTTCGCCGGTGCAACCAAACCCCATGATATGATACGCTCTATCACACATAAGCCTCCTTATATCTTCCTCAAAACAGCCACCATACCTCCCTATTATGGCATTTCCATAGCCATTCAGAGATATATTGCCATGCAACTTCCATCACCATCATATACATGACTTGAGCATTCATTGTCATATTGCTTTGCATGATCGTAAGATAGCTAGCATGATGTTTTCATGGCTTGTCTATCTCTGCTATGCTAGATCATTGCACATCCCGGTACACCGCCGGAGGCATTCATATAGAGTCATATCTTTGTTCTAGATATCGAGTTGTAATATTTAGTTGTAAGTAAATAAAGTGTGATGATCATCATTATTACAGCATTGTCCCATGTGAGGAAAGGATGATGGAAGCAATGATTCCCTCACAAGTTGGGATGAGTCTCCAGACTTTATGAAAAATAAAAGAGGCCAGAGAAGCCCAAATAAAAAAAGAGGCCAAAGAAGCCCACCAAAAAAATAAAATAAAATAAAATAAAAAAGAAAATAAAAAATGAGAGAAAAAGAGAGAAGGGGCAATGTTACTTTCCTTTTACCACACTTGTGCTTCAGAATAGCACCATGTTCTTCATATAGAGAGTCTCTTGAGTTATCACTTTCATATACTAGTGGGAATTTTCATTATAGAACTTGGCTTGTATATTCCGATGATGGGCTTCCTCAAATGCTCGAGGTCTTCATGAGCAAGCAAGTTGGATGCACACCCACTTAGTTTGAATTTGAGCTTTCATACACTTATAGCTCCAGTGCATCCGTTGCATGGCAATCCCTACTCCTTGCATTAACATCAATTGATGGGTATCTCCATAGCCCGTTGATTAGCCGCGTCGATGTGAGACTTTCTCCCTTTTTGTCTTCTCCACATAACCTCCACCATCATATTTTATTCCACCTATAGTGCTATATCCATGGCTTGCGCTCATGTATTGCGTGAGGGTTGAAAAAGCTGAAGCGCGTTAAAAAGTATGAACCAATTGCTTGGCTGACACCGGGATGAGCATGAGGGGTACCTTGTGTTAAGAAAAGGGAGCATAAAAGACTATATAATTTTGTAGGGATAACGTTTTGAAGCATTGATATTTTGAAAGACATGATTGTTTGTTGGGATGTCCGAGTATTAAATTCTTTTATGTCAAATGATAGACTATTGCTTTGAATCACTCGTGTCTTAATATTCATGCCATGATCAGATTGCATGATCAAGATTATGCTAGGTAGCATTCCACATCAAAAATTATCTTTTTATCATTTACCTACTCGAGGACGAGCAGGAATTAAGCTTGGTGATGCTGATATGTCTCCGTCGTATCTATACTTTTTGGTTGCTCCATGCCAATATTATTCAACTTTCATATACTTTTGGCAACTTTTTATACTATTTTTGGGACTAACATAGTGACCCAGTGCCCAGTGTCAGTTCTGGTTTGTTGCATGTTTTATGTTTCATAAAAAGCCCATATCAAACGGTGTCCAAACGGGATAAAATGGATGGAGATTATTTTGGGAATATTTATGATTTTTGCGAAGAAGAATCAACGTGAGATGATGATCGAGGGGACCATGAGGCAGGGGGGCGCGCCCCTGACCCTCATGGACACCCCGTAAGGCGGTTTCTGCTCATCTTTTGCCGCAAGAAAGCTAATATCTAGAAAAAATCGTGTTGAAGGTTTCAGTCCAATCGGAGTTATGGATCTCCGGGAATATAAGAAACGGTGAAAGGGCAGAATCGGGGAACGCAGAAACAGAGAGAGACGGAGAGACAGATCCAATCTCGGAGGGGCTCTCTCCCCTCCAACACCATGAAAACTATGGACGAGAGGGAGAAGAAGAAGGGGGCTCTCTCCCCCTCTCTCCCGCAACCCGCAGGGGCCATCATTATCACCGTGAGCTACACCAACACCTTCGTCATCTTCACCAACATCTCCATCACCTTCCCCCATCTATCTACAGCAGTCCACTCTCCCGCAACCCGCTGTACCCTCTACTTGAACATGGTGCTTTATGCTTCCTATTATTATCCAGTGATGTGTTACCATCCTATGATGTCTGAGTAGATTTTCGTTGTCCTATCGGTAATCGGCTAATTGCAATGATTGGTTTAATTTGCTTGTGGTTATGTTGCTGTCCTTTAGTGCCCATCATATAAGCATGCACATGGATCACACCATAGGGTTAGTTGTGTGTTGATAGGACTACGTATTGGAGGTCAAGAGTGACAGAAGCTTCAACCTAGCATAGAAATTGATGCATACGGGATTGAAGGGGCACCAATATATCTTAATGCTATGGTTGGGTTTTACTTAATGAACGTTAGTAGTTGTGGATGCTTGCTAATAGCTCCGATCATAAGTGCACAGAATTCCAAGTCAGGGATGACATGCTAGCGGTGGCCTCTCCCACATAAAACTTGCTATCAGTCTAGTAAAGTAGTCAATTGCTTAGGGACAATTTCTCAACTCCTACCACCACTTCTCCACACTCGTTATACTAACTTTATTGCTTCTTTATCTATGCAGCCCCTAGTTTATATTTACGTGCTCTTTATATTCTTGCAAATCTATCCAACAACACCTACAAAGTACTTCTAGTTTCATACTTGTTTTAGGTAAAGAGAATGTTAAGCGTGTGTAGAGTTGTATTGGCGGTCGATAGAACTTGAGGGAATATTCGTTCTACCTTTAGCTCCTTGTTGGGTTCGACACTCTTACTTATTGAAAGAGGCTACAATTGATCCCCTATACTTGTGGGTTATCAGACTCCAAGCTACGGGGGCTGACTTGGCCATTGCATTTCAAACCAACGATGTTGTCACAACATGTTGGTGCAGTCAACCCCACGATTGTGCCAAAGCCTAACAGCAAGGTGCGACTATGCATAGGTCTTCCGAGTAGCAGCAAGAAGAATGGGAATGGGATGACCCTCGCTAAATCATTGGGGAGTTACCTCTCCACAAGTTGGCTATTTGGGTTGAGTAATGCGGGAGCCACTTGCCAGGGACTAGGCCTATCAAACAGATGCCGAAGAGGGAGATCATGAGGTGGAAGCCAACAACTTGGAGGTTCTAGAGCAACAGGTTGAGGTAGGACAACCACCTATTGTAGTGGCAGCAAATAACTTGGAGTTGGTCAACACTCAGCACAATCCTAAAGTTGTAGTGGTACAGAGGGATGCAGACACTGACAAGGCTGGATCCTCTATAGCACAAGAAAATCCGAAACAAGATGTAGCTGATAGTGAAAATGTTAACCTCAATGATAATATCATAGAAGATAATTCTAAAGAGAATAATGCAGTTGTTACCAATGAAGAGACAACCATTGCTCAGGAAGAGGCTGACTGGATAGTAGTCCAAGGGAAAGAGAATATACCAATTGGCCCAATTCCTCAGGTTGGTACATCTTCAGATAAAGACAAGAAAGGTATTGATGGCTCACATCTTTTCTTAAGTTCACCTCACTCATTTGATTTAAAAAGCATAGTTGAATCACATGCTCTGGATATTGTTGATGGTTCTCATTCAATTTCCAAAGAGCGATTGGATCTTTGGATTCAACACTTTGCTACAGCTACACAGGGTGCTGCAAATACTTTTAAGATTGAGATACGAGTAAGTTGGTTTAACTTCATAATCCATCTATTGTTGACTCCTGATAAATTTGGATGGACCATGCATTTATTGAAATCTGAGCTATGGAAATTGCTGACTGCAAATTGTTCTTTCGAAGAGTCTATATTGTTTCATATATGTGGTAGATGCTGTACTTCATAGGCACCTTGCTGTGAGGAAATAATAGAAGGAAGTGGCAAGGATAATGAGGGCATTAGCCCAGCTGCTCATTCTTCTAGTGGTGCTGCAAGCCCATTAAAGCAGGTGTCCGCTAACATTTTGATTCTGCTGCCTTTGGGAGAAGCAGTCTCGAAGAAAAGAAGTGATAAGGAGCCTCTGGTAGAAACAAGGTAAGAAGAAGTGACAGAATTAAGAAAGATAATAATGGTTATAGGAGAAAATCTTGTGATGCAAAAGCTTTCTTACCATGTAATGCAGTACCACCACTTATTTAGAATAGAGTGGTAAAAAATCTCATAAAATCTTTCTGCAAGGTGACTGAGGAGGAACTTCAGGAGAAGCTATCCAAAAGACCCTAGAAGAAAGGACATGAGGATGTGGCCAAGGTTTGCAAATCCACAGGAGCAGCAGAACACCTCAAGATTGTGTAATGATGAGGCTACGTCATAGCATCAAACACAGGAGAAGAATGCTTCAATTTTCTAGTTTGGGTACTAATAACTATGTGTGCTGAGGTTCGATGTGTCAGATTATGTAAAATGACTGGTTATGGCCCTGTGTGGCACCTTTTGTTTCTTATTAAGAAGACCTGGTTATGGTATTTATATAATAATGACTGCATATCTATGGTTGTACTTGAGAGACATATGTTTCACTATATTAAGATGTCATTGGATTGCTTTTGCCTTGCTAACTGCTATTGGCTGTTTGATCTTAGTACGAGTATGAGAAAAGCAAACACTGATTCTCCAAAAAACTCATAGTTAGGACCTTATACCAAGGGATGGTAATTGGTATCTCAAACAAAACAGAATAGTGTTTTTAATGAATAACAACAGATCATGGAACATACTAAATTGGAATGTCAAAGGTTTAAATGCTCCAGAAGAATGGTTGGCTATCAGACCGAAGGTTGAAGAAAGTGTTGCTATTATTTTTTGCATTCAGGAAACAAAAAGAGAACATTTTTATCTTCCTTACATCAATAAATTCTGTCCACGAAGATTTAATAAATTTGAGTATCTGCCATCCATTGGGGCTGTTGGAGGAATTTTGACTGCTTGGAATGGGGCTCTATTCAATGGTGAAATGATCTTCCAAAATAAATTTCCAATCTCCTTATAGTTCACATGCAACACCACTTCCCAAACTTGGATTCTCACAAATATATATGGGCCTTGTAACCCTGAGGAAAAGATTGAATTCATAGATTGGTTTAGTACTATACAAATGCCCAATGAGGTGGAGTGCATCATCTTGAGGGACTTTAAATTCATCAGCTCACTTAAAGACAAAAACAGAAATGGAGGGGATGTTAATCAAATGCTACTGTTCAATGAAGCTATAAGAATTTTAGGTCTGGTAGAACCCCTATTCAAGAATTCATCTGATTAACCAGTTAACTTGTCGATTAATCCCTACTCGTAGGGTCATCGAGTAGCCGATTAACCAATAAACCGTCCGATTAATTGATTAAATGGCTGATTAACTTGCCAATTAGTCGATTAATCCCCTACTCGCAGCCAACCGAGGAGCTACCGGTTAACGATTTCCTCAACAATGGGTAGAACTACCTCTTAAAGGCAAGAAATTTAGTTGGAGTAACATGCAGTAAAGCCCTCTACCTGAAAAGTTAGACTGGTTTTTCTCTTCTGCAGCTTGGTTGACTACTTACCCTGACCCCACTGCTGTCCCTTTAGCCAAACCCATCTGTGGTGACCTCCCATATGTTATTAAAATTGGTACTAGCATTTCCAAGTCCAAGGTTTTCATATTTGAAAATTATTGGTTAAAATATAGCTCTTTCGAAGATATTGTTCAAGCAGCCTGGAATATACTAGTGGGTTTCACTGATCCTGCTAATAAAATTAATGCCAAATTTAAGAATTTGAGAAGAGCTTTAAAATTTTAGGCCAAGAGCTTATCATGCCTTAAAAAGCAGATTGAGGATTTAAATGCTTGTATTTTCCTCTAGGTTATGATTGAGGAACGCAAAGATCTTTTAGTGTTTGTAGGGAATTGCAAGTCTATGTTGAAAGAATTACTGTTGATAGTGCTTAATAATCATAAGATCTATTGGAAGCAAAGAGGACAAATAAAAGGTGTTAAGTTTGGTCATGAGAACACCAAATTCTTTCATACTAAAGCCTCCATCAATCACAAACATAACAAAATTGCTATGCTACTGAATGATGATCAAGTGGAGATTACTGACCATGAAGGAAAGGCAGCTATTCTTTGGGAGGCTTTTAAAAAAAGATTGGGACAATCTAATGCTCACACAATGCTCTTTGATTGAATGATCTGTATGAACATAGATTTGATTCTAGGGTATTCCAAGATCTTGAGAAGCCTTTTACATAGGAGGAAATTGATGAAGTGGTAAAAAACTTCCTACACATAAATCTCCACGTCCTGAAGGTTTTAATAATGAGTTCATCAAGCCTTGTTGGGACATCATTAAAGGGGTATCACTAATATTATTATGGCTTTTCATGCTGCTAATGTAAACCTTGAAAGCATCAATACATCTTTCATTACCTTGATTCCAAAAAAGGAAGTGCATGCCTCACCCAGTGACTTCAAACCAATATCACTACACAATGGAGTACTTAAGGTTATTACCAAGTTGCTGGCCAATAGACTACAAAGAGTTATTCTCTAGATGGTACATATTAATCAATATGGGTTCCTCAAAAATAGAATGATCCAGGACTGTCTTGGTTGGTGTCTGTCGGGAAAACTGATCCTCGAACACCTATGGGGCCGGCGGATCGGGCCCCTTTCGGTTCGGCGGGGGGGGGGGCGGAGATCGCATGAAGAGCAGATCAAGGCGAGGCACACGAGCAGTTTACCCAGCTTCGGAGCTCTCCGGAGAGATAACACTCCTACTGCTGCTTGTCTGGTTGTATTATCTGGTGTTCTTGTTCTCCAAAGCGAGAGTGTGATGTTCTCTGGGCTACGGATTGATCGAAGCAAACTGTCTGAGGCTTCGAACCTATCAGCCGAACCCCCTCTACGTTGCGCATGAGCCTCCTTTTATACGCTAAAGGGGTCACCGACAGGTGGCAACGCGGAGGAGGGTAAAAACGTAAAAGGCGAGGTAGTTGATACAGTTGCTTGTATAGTGCAACCTACCTAACCCTGACGGCAGGGGACAAGGGCATTAAATGCCCGTCTGAGTCGCCCGAACAGTGCAGAAAAGGACCATTAGGGGCGCCACCGTTCGCCACGATGGCAATCTTGTCAGCTTCGCATGCCACTACGCACCGCTGGCTGCACAGCCTCCCGCCACGCATGCCCGGAGAGGCCCCCAGAGCGACACGTTGGTGGATGCGCTGGAGCATGGGCGCAGAGCGGCCGCCTGCCGCGGCAAGCGTCTTGCCGCTGTTGTTATCTTGTCGGGTCCGGAAGCTTGTCGCTCACCGGGCTTCGAGGTAACTTGGTTTGTCTTCCCGGCAAGCTCCTCTTGCCGGGGCCTTGTTGCCTTGCCGGAGCGCGTGGCGCGTCGCGGCAAGTTCATTGGAGCATCTTGGTTGGCCTTCTCGGCAAGCTCCTCTTGCCGGGGTCTTGTCTCCTTAGCCTAAATACTTTGTTCTTGGATGGCTCCAAGGGAACCTTGGGGGGTCTTGGCGATCACCCGGCAAGCCTTTGTCGTGGGGTGCTGCAACTGCCCGTGCACAAGTTCGGGGTACTAGGGTACCCCTAATCTAGTACACCGACAGGAGCCCCCGGGCCTGGGCCAGACACGATGCCGAGCGCTGTTGGGCCAGGCCCAAGACAGGGCACGGGCACACGCGGGCTGGGCCACGCCAAATCTTGTTCAGTATCCACCGCACTCTCCCATAACGGCACGCGTTGATTGCGGCATCGTGGGAGAGATCGTGGGTGGTTGTTTAAGCGGAAGGCTGAAACGTCCGCCCCGTCCCTCTTTATAAGCAGAGGAAATAGGGGCAGTTCGTCCCCCCTCGCTGTTTGCTGCTACTCCTTCTTCACAAGCTCCGCCGCTCCCCCCTTCTTCTCGAAGCCGAGAGAGCAGCGCTCCGC
>NC_041391.1:374662746-374666889 GCF_002162155.2 Triticum dicoccoides | reverse complement strand
ACCTCCGCCATGGCCCCGAAAGCCGACAAGGGAAAGGGCGTGAAGTCGGCCGAGGCGCAGCGGCTCGCGGCGCTGCGGAAGGAGCGGGCGATCTTCACCCCCCAGCTCGGAGTGCAGGAGCTGAGGGAGTACTTCTACCTCTTTTGGGCGACGAAGACGCGTGCGCATCCGCGCACGAGGGTACTCCCGGCTACCACTTCGAGGCCGGCTCCAAATGGGTACCCGTTCTTCCCGCTATTCTTCTATTGCGGGCTCTGCCCGCCCTTCTCGGAGTTCTTTTGTGACATTATGAACACGTATGGCTTCCGCCTCCTTGACTTCACCCCCAATGCTGTCTTGACCATGGCAGTTTTCGCACACTTGTGCGAAAACTTTGTCGGAGTCCACCCTAGTGTAGCCCTTTTCCGCCATTTCTTCATACCTCGGGTAGAGAGTGGAGAGCCGCTTGCCGGAGGGATTGCCTGGGTCTCGAGAGTCGGCAAGAAAGAGGCGTACTTGGAGGGTGAGCTTCGCAGCAAGTGGGAGGAGTGGAGAGCGGAGTGGTGTTGGATCGTCGAGGAAGATCCGCAGCCCTTCACCGCCGTGCGCCAAACTCCAATAGTGCGCGGCAATGACTGGAGCAACATGGCCCCGGAAGACGAGAGGCTGAAGATCGCCATCACTAGGATTCTTCGCCTCAGGCTTGCCGGGCTCACCGTAGGTGCTGTCGGGGCAGATTTCCTCCGCCGCCGCATTGCCCCCCTGCAGGAGAGGAGGAGGCCCGCCTGGGAATTTAAGAATTCGGCGGACATCATGAGGCTGCGGCCGGGCCTCAACTACAACTTCACTGTCTTGGAGTTGGATGCAATGCTCTTGGAGTTATTCAAACGCGACCCCCAGCACCCATTCACACTGCCGAGGGGCGTAGTTCCTTTGTGCAATAACTCTTCGCTTAACCGGATCCGCGCCATGATGCCGTTGTGCGATTCACACGGCATCGTTCCCACTTGGCAAGAGCCTGCGGACGACGTTGTGCGAGCGTTCTTCGACACCTTGGAGGAATTGCTGGTCCGCGCCGACGAGCAGAAGAGCCTCACCCGTGACACCACCGACGAGGAGCTGCAGCTCATCGCTACTAGGGCGGAAGAGGCCGCGGCCGTAGCTGCTGCGGGTGTGTTTGGGTTCACTGTTGAGGAGGCGGAAGCTGCAGAGGCGGCAAACCTTGCCGAACGCGCGGAGTTCATGGGCGAGGAGGAGCCTGCCGGTTCTGAAGCCGAGTCGAGCGAGGCCGGCGAGGAGGAGGCTGAACCTTCAGAGAGCTTGCCACAGGCGGAGCCCCCGGCCCCGCCAAGGAGGCGCCTTCGCAGGGCCGGGGACGCAGCACGGCGGCAGCCGGCTCCACAGCCACCGAGCCGCGCGACGCGCTCTACCGCGGCAAGTAATATTGCCGCGGGAGCGCCTCACGCAACAGCGGCAACTGGAGCGGGATCTTCCCGGGCCACCGCCGCCGCCCCCGCCAAGCGGGCAAGGGATCCTACTCCTCCACCTCGCCGCACCGGAGGAGGGCCGGACTTCGATCTTTCCGCGCTCAGCTCCGATGAGGAGGAAGAAGAGTGAGTTTCTTTGGTGCCCTTATAATCCTTCAATCTTGCTGTTTATATCTTGTATCTGACTTGCTCCAATCTGGACTCTTTTCTTTTCAGAACACTGGCCCAGAGAGCGGCGAAGAGGGCCAAGGCCGCGGTGATCGTCATCGAGGATGATCCCATCGCGTCGGCAGGAGGTGGGTCCGAGACCACCTTGACGGACCTGGCAATCACCCCTCGGAGCAGCCCCCAGCGCAGCCCCCAGCGTAAGTTCATAGCTTAGCCTTCTGTTGTCGGGCGCGCTTGAGTGCTTTTTCCTTTGTTGATATCTTTCTTGTTGACTTGTGCAGGAGTAGAGCAGCCTCATCAGGAGCGCCCGGAGGCCGGTCCCGAAGTGTCGCCTGCTTCGACTGCGCCGCCAAGGGAGGAGTCCCCGGCAAGGGAGCGCTCTCCGGCAAGGGGGACTCTCCGGCAAGGGACGGCACTGCTGATCCTGCGGCGACCGAGGCCGCAACTGAAGATCTTGGCACAGGTAATCCACTTGCCCAAAGACTTTCCCTTGGGTTCTGCTTCTTCTGTTTTTCTTTCCTTGAATTTTTGATTGATTTTCCTCCCTTCTTCGTTCTTCAGACCCATCTTTGGCTGAGCCAATGGAGACAGAGGGCGCCGGCGAGGAAGGTGCCGGTGCTGATGATACCACCGGCGAGGAGGCCACCGGGGCTGCTGCTGCGGAAGCCGACGAGGGGTCGGGCGATTGCACTGACGACCCTGAGGCCGCAGGAGCGCCTGGCACTGCACCGGCCGCCGAACCCTCTGCCGCTTCCACGGAGCCGGGCTCCGAGGAGCCCCAGTCCGGCGCCTACTTGCAGGCCGGTGACAACATCTTCATCAAGCTACCCTGGGCGTCGAGCTCCAGGGCGCCAGTCGAGGGGGAGACTTTTGACGGGGAGGTGCTCGCCTCTGCTGGGCTGTCATTGGTTGACGCACCCGGCAGCAACAGTGGTGAGCCTGAGGAGGAGCAGCTGCTGCGGAAGCCGCTACCACTCTACCGCACCCGGCAAGCCAAGCTGGCTTCCCGGGAAGCGCTTGTCGCGAAGGCGGGAGTTGACATGGAGAAGCGTGCGGAAGAGCTCCGGAGCCAAAATCAAGAAGCTCTCCGGTCCCTGGCGCAGGAGCGGGAGCGAGTCGATGAAGAGCGCACGACCTTTCTTCTCGAGAAGGCCGAGGTTGAGGAGGAACAAAGGCTTGCTGCCGAGAAGCACTCCGCGCGGGAAGGCGAGCTAGTGCAGCGGAAGGCCCACCTCGACAGCTACGAGGAAGAGCTCGCCGAGCGCGAGCGAGCACTTGGCGGGGCGCTCAAGGAGGCAAAGGATGCCGCGGCAACTGCGAGGCCGCCAATAAGGAGCTAGAGGAGAAGGTGGCGCGGCTGGAGGCCGATATTGGGAAGAGCGGCGAGGAGATTGCCGCGCTCAAGCGTGAGCGCGAGAAGGATGCTGCCGCCCATGGTGAGCTGCAAGGCCTTCTTGCTGAGAGGGGCAAGGAGCTCAGCGCCGCCAAGGATTCCAAAGCAGATTTGGAGCTAAAGCTGGCCACGCTGACGCAGACGCTGGAGGCCGCCAAGGAGCAGGAGAAGACCTTGGCGGAGAAGGTCAAGGCTGACGCGGCGCTGCTGGAGAGCATTGTAGTCACCCAGAACTCCTTCAGAGACACAGTGGAGCACTGGACCGAAGGTCTGGTGAACACTGCCGCCGTCATCAACAGGAGCTAGCGCAGCTGGGGATGGAGGATTTTGGGTATCCTTTTGACGAGAGCCTTCAACCCAGCGCCAAGCTCAGTCTATTCTTCAAGGGCGTGGCGACGGCACTCCAGCGGCTCCGGGAGAGGATCCCAAAGCAGCTGGCCGACGAGTCGCGCAAAATCTGCGCTGGGGTTCTCTAGAAAGTGCTGATGAAGGTGGACTTCCGCAATCCAGGCCTCAGCTTCACCAACGTCCTCCGATCCTTGCCGCCTGACGCCGATCTGGACGCACTCAAGGCCCTTGTCGCACCCATTGTGGACAAGGTGAGCGAGATCAAGCGAGTCGAGGGCGGGCGCGTAGATTAGGCCGCCCATTTCTTCTTTTCCCTTGTCGTTGCTAGTCATGTCATGAAAAGAGTCTATTAGAGCTGCGACAAGTTATCTTTGTAATATAACTTTATTTCTGTCTATCAATTGCAATGTTATTTCCTCTACTAGATTCCTCCCTTTGTATGTTCTCACCCTACGCTTCTAGGGAACTTGTCGGCGCAGGCGCCCGAGCCGCGAGCGCTGAGTTCGGAACTTCAGCAGCCTGCTGGCGGCGCTGCTTCCGACAAGAAACCTTGTCGTGACTAGATGCAGCACGCTTAAGCTGTTGAGCGGACTCGAAACAAAGTAAGGGCGCAACTAGCCACGAGTTGGTTCCTCCGCGCACAGGTTTTCCATACAAAGCAGGGTCGTTCGAGGAAGATAACTCAAAAATTAAAAAAGTGATTGCTCAAACTTTGGCAACTTAGCTTTTCTGTTATTTGCTTCCCGGTAAGGCAGGTCCTTGTTTGAA
>NC_041391.1:374624462-374662429 GCF_002162155.2 Triticum dicoccoides | reverse complement strand
GCAAACTTGTGTGCGAGAGGACCTTCTTTTCCTTTAAAAGAAGAGAAAATAATAATAATGGAGCTCTTTGGATCGTTACTGCTTACCGGATGTAAGTGCTGCACAAAGTGTCAGATAATCACATGCAAGAAAGGAACTAACGCATGAAATGGACAAGCTGTGCGGAGCACATGGGTTTTACTTATGCACGGGTTCTGCGCCCGGCTTTGTACAAAGGATTACATGCAACATCAGCAAGACTTGTACAAAAGGTGGTTGCCGGAACGGGTTCCGGCAACCGCGCCTTATGGGAAAAACTTACGAAGATGTTCTATGTTCCAGGAGCTGCTCACTGGAATGCCATCCTCGGTCTCAAGGTGGACAGCGCCAGGCCTTGTGACTCGTCTCACCCGATAAGGGCCTTCCCACTTCGACGTCAACTTGTTGGAATTCTTGGCGGACTGAACGCGCCGAAGAACAAGGTCGCCTTCCTCGAAGCTTCTGGCTTTAACTTTGCGGCTATGATAGCAGTGCAAAGCTTGCTGGTATCGAGCAGCTCGTACAGCAGCCTGAAGACGATCTTCCTCAAGGAGCAGCGCGTCGTCTTGCCGCAGCTGTTCTTGCTCAAACTCATCAGAAGCGAGCACTCGAGGTGATCCGTATACGAGTTCCGTGGGGAGAACTGCCTCTGCTCCATAGACTAGAGCGAAAGGTGTCTGGCCAGTGGCTCGATTTGGCGTCGTTCTGATCGACCAAAGAACCACCGGCAGCTCCTCGATCTAGTTCCTTCCGCACCTGTGCAGCCTGTCGAAAGTTCTGGTCTTGAGCCCGCGCAGCACTTCAGCATTTGCCCTCTCTGCTTGATCGTTGCTTCTCGGATGAGCAACAGAAGCGAAGCAGACCTTGGCGCCAAGGTCTTGGACGTACTGCATGAAGGTGCGGCTCGTGAATTGCGTGCCGTTGTCGGTGATGATCCTGTTAGGGATCCTGAAATGGCAAACAATTGACCTGAAGAACTTGACTGCTGACTGTGCTGTCACCTTCCTCACTGGCTGCACTTCTGGCCACTTTGTGAACTTGTCGATTGCAACGTACAAGTACTCAAAGCCCCCGACAGCTCGGGGGAAGGGGCCGAGAATATCGAGCCCCCAGACCGAAAATGGCCAGGATAAAGGGATCGTCTGGAGAGCTTGAGCTGGCTGGTGTATCTGTTTGGAGTGGAACTGGCACGCTTCACACTTGGTTACTTGTGCAGTTGCATCCTGGAGGGCTGTCGACCAAAAGAAACCTTGCCGGAAAGCTTTGCCGGCAAGTGCTCTTGCGCCTATGTGGTGGCCACATATGCCTCCATGTATCTCTGCCAACAGCTTTTGTCCATCTTCCCGGCGAATACACTTCAATTTCACACCGTTGAGTCTTCTTCTGTATAGTATGCTATCGACAAACTGGTACATACTTGACTGCCGGGCTACTCTTTCCGCTTCTTCTTGCTCTTCGGGAAGTTCTCCTGTCTGAAGGAAACGGACAATCTGATGTGCCCATGCTGGAGCTTGTGGCTCGACAACAAGGACTAAAGGCGCATCTGCTGCTGCGGGAACATCTGCTTCTACGGCAAGGATTTGCGGCCCTGCCGGAGCTTGATGTTCCCCGGCAAGCTTGCCGGAGCAAAACTTGTCGGGAGCGTCTGCTTCAACGGAACAAACCATTAGGCTTGCCGGAGCAGACTGCCCCTCAGCATCCTTGGTGTTGATCTTGGGGACTTTCTTGGCGGCGGCTTTGGGGAGCTCTGCTGGAAAGTAGTCACCAGAAACCAACTTCCTCTTCTTGCTTTGTCCAGTTGATGGTGTTACGGATGGTTGAGTCAACTTAAGCACAAAGATCCCTGGTTCCACAGGTAACTTTAGTGCGGCGCACTTTGACAGGTCGTCAGCAATATCATTCTGAGCTCTTGGGATATGCTCCATTTGTAGGCCGTCAAAGTGCTCCTTTAGCTTCCTCACTTCATCGACATACGCTTCCATCAACGGACTCTGGTAGTTCTTGTGCACTTGTCGGACGACAAGTTGCGAGTCACCCCTGACAATGAGCTTCTTAATCCCAAGGTCTGCTGCGAATCTGAGACCGGCAAGCAATCCTTCATACTCTGCAGTATTGTTGGTTGCTTGCTCTTTGGGAAAGTGCATCTGGACTACGTACTTGAGGTGCTCTCCGGTGGGTGTGACAAGCAGCACGCCTGCGCCGGCGCCTTGCAGCGAGAAGGCACCATCAAAGTACATTAGCCACTCTTTGTTTGCCTCTTTGACGGGGATGCTCATTTCTGGAATTTCTTCATCTGGGGTTGGCGTCCACTCTGCTATGAACTCTGCCAATGCTTTGCTTTGGATAGTTGAGGTGCTCTCAAACTTGAGGCCAAAGCTTGACAGTTCCAGCGCCCACTCGACAATCCTGCCTGTTGCTTCTGGATTTTGCAGTATCCTCTTCAGCGGAAAGCGAGTGACGACTGTGATCTCATGTGCTTGGAAGTAATGGTGCAGCTTTCTTGAGGCCATGAGGAGGCCGAAAAGCAACTTCTGCACACTAGACTACCTTGATCTAGCCCCCTGTAGAAGGGAACTGACAAAGTAAATTGGGCGCTGCACCATTCTCCTTGGCATCTTATCATGCTCCTGCGCAAAGTCATGTTTGTCGGGGCCAGAGCTTGTCGACGAAGCCCCCTGCTTGTCGTTGGATGGATCTGCCGTCGTTGCTGGCTCATCATCTGCCTCCCTCTCCGCCACTAACGCAGCACTAACCACTTGATTGGTTGCTGCTATATACAGCAGCAACTTCTCTTGTGGCTTAGGTGCGACAAGCGTTGGAGTGGAGGACAGGTATCTCTTCAAGTCCTGCAGCGCAGCCTCCGCTTTCGGAGTCCATTTCATTGGACCTGCCTTTTTCAAAATTTTGAAAAATGGCAGGGCGAGCTCAGCAGATCTAGAGATAAACCTGCTGAGAGCAGCCACGCAACCGGCAAGCCTTCGTACATCCTTGACGCGCTTTGGTGCTTCGATCTGCTCGATGGCTTTGATCTTGTCGGGATTGGCTTCAATTCCCCGCTGAGACACAAAGAACCCGAGGAGCTTGCCGGAAGGGACTCCAAACACGCACTTCTCGGGGATAAGCTTGAGATTGATCTTGCGCAGGTTTGCAAATGTCTCATCTAAATCTTGAATCAAGGTCGCTTTGTCCTTGATCTTGACCACTATGTCATCCATGTAAGCTTCCACATTTCTGTGTATTTGTGGCTCAAAAGCATGGTGAACTACCCTTGCGAATGTTGAACCAGCATTCTTCAAACCGAAAGGCATCCGTACGACGCATTATGTGCCACACGGGGTGATAAATGCGGTTTTCTCTTCATCTTCTTCGGCCATGAAGATCTGATGATATCCTGAGTATGCATCAAGAAATGAAAGCAAATCACATCCAGCTGTGGAGTCAACAATCTGGTCAATATGCGGCAAGGGAAATGGGTCTTTGGGACAAGCTTTATTAACATTAGTGAAGTCAATACAAAGTCTCCATTTCCCATTAGCCTTGCGCACAACAACAGGATTGGCCAACCACGTGGGATGGAGTACTCCTCTGACAAGGCCTGCTGCTTCCAACTTCTTGATTTCTTCTGCGATGAATTCTTGGCGCTCTACTGCCTGCTTCCTGAGTCTCTGCTTGACGGGCCGCGCATGAGGACAGACGGCAAGGTGGTGCTCAATCACTTTCCTGGGAACACCGGGGATATCAGACGGTTGCCACGCAAACACGTCGACATTCGCCCGCAGGAAAGCAACGAGCGCGCTTTCCTATTTGGGGTCAAGAGTGGCGCTGATGGTGAAGGTACCACCAGTGCCATCCTCCTTAGCGGACACCTTCTTAGTCGCAGGTGGAGCTGCCATCGCCTTATTGCACTTGCCGGTGGAGCTCGATGGTGCGTCCTCGACGGTAGCGCAGCACTCCGAAGAGGTGCGCTTGCGGGAGCGGGCATCAGAGCTCTTGCAGGACTTGGTCTTCTTCTTCTCCCCGGGAGCTTCAGCGGCAAGTGTCCTTCGTTCTGCAGCGGCTGCTGCTTCCCGGTAGATCTTGTCGGCACAGATAAGGGCATCCTTCTTGTCGCTAGGGACAGAGATGACACTTATTGGGCCTGGCATTTTCAGTATGTTGTACGCATAGTGAGAGGCTGCCATGAACTTGGCGAGTGCCGGACGGCCAAGGATTCCATTGTAAGGTAATGGAATGTCGGCAACGTCAAACGTGATCCTCTCAGTCCTGAAGTTTTGCTCACTGCCAAATGTTACCGGCAACATGATCTTTCCCTTTGGCTTGCTCCTTCCCGGGTTAATTCCTTGAAACGTGTCGGTCTCTTCGAGCTCGCTGTCAGGGATCTGGAGCTTCTGGAGCACCGCGGAGGAGATCAGGTTCAAACCGGCCCCGCCGTCAACTAGCATCTTACTGACCTTGAGGTTGCGAATTGTTGGTGAGACCAACATCGGCAAGCACCCGACCGTAGTTTTGTGATCCGGGTGGTCCTCAATATCAAAGATGATAGGCATGCTGGACCATTTCAGAGGCTTGCGTGACTCGACGGGCGGTTCTGCTGCATTAACTTCCCGTATCCACTGCTTGAGCTGGCGGTGCGAGGCATGCAGAGAAGCACCACCGTCAACGCACAGGACCTCTGTAGCTTTCTGGAACTCCTGCTCATCAGTCTCCTCATCATCCATATCTTCATCGTCGCCGTCATCTTCATCTTTGTCGCGGCCGCGAGGAGGTCTGTCTCCTTGCCGCTGCTTGGCCTTGCTGCGGCGTCCTCCTCGGCCGGGACGTTTCTTGCCGGATCCACCGGCTCCTTCCTGGGCCTTCTCCTTGTCGCGCCGCTCGTATTCAGCTTTCTGTTGCTCAACAAGCTGCTCGACCCTCTTGCAGTTCTGAAGATCATGGCCCTTGGTGCGGTGAATCTTGCAATACTGCTTGTTGGTGCCGTCCTGCTTGTCGGCGACCGCTACCTCCGCGGCAACCTCATTGCCGGAGTTACCAACTTTGGCTTCCTTGGCGCCGCCACCGTTGCCGGACTGCTCAACAACTAGCACTTCTTTGCCTTTCCTCCTTCTGTTGTTCCGCCGCCGGTTTCTTCTTGTCAGGGCAACATCTTCGCTGTCAGATCCTCCCGCTCCTATATTTTCTCCGGGGAGTCTCCTCCCTTCCTCAGCACGTGCACACTTGTCGGCCAGTGCATATAACTCACTGACGTCCCTGATCTTGCACATCGCCATTTCCTCCCGCATCCTGCGGTTCCGCATGTTCTGATGGAACGCGCTGATCACCGCGGCAGGGTGGACGTCTGGGATGTTGTGCTGCACGCTACTGAATCTCTGAATGTACTTGCGTAGGGGCTCTCCTTCCTTTTGGGCGAGCAAACGAAGATCACTCTCCTGGCCATGAGGCTTGTGTCCGCCGGTAAAGGCGCCGACAAACTGATGGCACAGATCAGCCCAAGAGGATATGGAGTTGTCCGGCAAGTGCATGAGCCAGGACCTGACATTGGGCTTGAGCACCAGCGGGAAGTAGTTGGAAAGGATCTTGTCATCTCGTCCCCCGGCAGCTTGCACCGCAATGGTGTAGATGCTGAGGAACTCTGACGGATGCGTCTTGTCGTCGTACTTCTCCGGTACGTCTGGCTTGAAGTTCTTTGTACTGGGCCACTGGACTTGCCGCAGCTCACGAGTGAACGCAGGACAACCTACCGCGTATGGCAGATCGCCTGGTTCCCCTGGTGCATGCATGTCAACAGAGGGCCCAGCGCGCTTGTCGGATTGACGTCGCGCTTCTCTTCGGCGCTCGATGCGGGTTCGAGCATCTTCTTATTGTCGATCATGAAGAACTTGGCGCTGATCACGACGAGCTCGAGGATCCGACGATGCAGTGGAGTCGCTGTCGAGGTGGATCCAACGAGTCGGCGATCTTGGCCTTCGGGGCGGTGATTGCATGGTAGTTGCACCTCCGCCCGTTTCGTCGCCACCGGCTCGCGTTTGGCGGTCCTGCCGCGGCGGCGACGCGCTCAGCCGCTGTGGGGTGTCGCCGTTGGCATAGCCGATGAGACTCTGGATGGTGGCTCTCCATTCGTCAATCTTGTCTGACGTCGGAGGGTAATCTGGGAGAAGTTGAGCTCGCGCCAAAGCTTCTGCTGGAGTGGTGGGTGGCAGTGGCGGACGGCGCGAGGAGCGGGACGTGCTCGAACTTCTAACTATGTTAGAAGGAGCAGTATCCCGTCCAGGCGACCGCGCCCCGCTCGTGCCAGCACGCTGGCGTGCATGCTGGTCTTGAGCGGCCCGAGATCCACCAGCTTGGTCTTGGGTTATCATGCGTATGGCACTGCTAGTGCCATGACGCTGTTGATCTTGCGCCTCCTGAGAGTGGCGTGGAACATGTACAGTCGCTGAGGTTTGTGCAGCCTTGTTCTTGGACTTGGCAGCACTGTGAGCACCCTCATCGACGGCTGTTCTTCCGCCGGCGTCCACTCCACCACCCGTTTGCTCCAACGGTGGCGGAAATGACGTGGACGGGGCGGCTGCCGCCGAAGTCTTCTTCTTCGGTGGCATGTTGATGAAGGGAATGAAGATCTAGCTCGTGTGAACACCGGATCAGGTTCACACAATCTCGACGCACCCCTACCTGGCGCGCCAAAGATGTCGGGAAAACTGATCCTCGAACACCTATGGGGCCAGCGGATCGGGCCCCTTTCGGTTCGGCGGGGGAGGGGGGGGGGCGGAGATCGCACGAAGAGATAACACTCCTACTGCTGCTTGTCTGGTTGTATTATCTGGTGTTCTTGCTCTCCAAAGCGAGAGTGTGATGTTCTCTGGGCTACGGATGGATCGAAGCAAACTGTCTGAGGCTTCGAACCTATCAGCCGAACCCCCTCTACGTTGCGCATGGGCCTCCTTTTATACGCTAAAGGGGTCACCGACAGGTGGCAACGCAGAGGAGGGTAAAAACGTAAAAGGCGAGGTAGTTGATACAGTTGCTTGTACAGTGCACCCTACCTAACCCTGACGGCAGGGGACAAGGGCATTAAATGCCCGTCTGAGTCGCCCGAACAGTGCAGAAAAGGACCGTTAGGGGCGCCACCGTTCGCCACGATGGCAATCTTGTCAGCTTCGCATGCCACTGCGCACCGCTGGCTGCACAGCCTCCCGCCACGCACGCCCGGAGAGGCCCCCAGTGCGACATGTTGGTGGATGCGCTGGAGCGTGGGCGTAGAGCGGCCGCCTGCCGCGGCAAGCGCCTTGCCGCTGTTGTTATCTTGTCGGGTCCGGAAGCTTGTCGCTCACCGGGCTTCGAGGTAACTTGGTTTGTCTTCCCGGCAAGCTCCTCTTGCCGGGGTCTTGTTGCCTTGCCGGAGCGCGTGGCGCATCGCGGCAAGTTCATTGGAGCGTCTTGGTTGGCCTTCCCGGCAAGCTCCTCTTGCTGGGGTCTTGTCTCCTTAGCTTAAATACTTTGTTCTTGGATGGCTCCAAGGGAACCTTGGGGGGTCTTGGCGATCACCCGGCAAGCCTTTGTCGTGGGGTGCTGCAACTGCCCGTGCACAAGTTCGGGGTACTAGGGTACCCCTAATCTAGTACACCGACAGTGTCGTATTTAGGGCCCCGTAGACCCAAGAAGGTTCGAACACTGGGGTGTGTGCTAAGAACTCAACCTCTTGAACTCACCAACTCGTCGCCCTATAGCCTAGCTCTGCCGGATTCGCATGAACAAGGAGGAAGATGAACATGGCAGTTTAGCCAGGTTCGGGCCACCTTGAAGTGTAATACCCTACTCGTACTTTCTGGTGGATTTGCCTCATGGGGGGCCGAGGGTGAACTAGTACAGTGGGTGAATAGCCTCTTGAGGGCTCTGGTGGTGAGGATGGAAAGGATCTGATCCGTCCGTCCCCTACTATGATGGTGGCTAACCTATATTTATAGCGGCCTCAGTCCTCTTCCCGAAAGCTTAGGCGGGAAGGGATTCCACTGTTGCCAATTCGAAGGGGGACATGTAGTACATCTTAACCCGACGAAAGGTGGTCTTTGCCTACAAAGCTTCTGGTCATGACGCAGTGGTGGGCTCGGCGATGACATCCATCCTGCCGTGCCCGTGGTCTTGGTCTCGTTCCACCGGAATGTAAACCTTTAGCAGATTCCTTGGGAACCCACGCTTGTCCTTGCTTCCTTCGCACCAAAGAGGAAAATTGTGCCTTCTGCGCCCGCTGGTGCCCACCTGGTCTTGGTCGTCATGGCTTGCGTTATGGTAGCCTCCTGAGGCTGGGCACTTGCATGGAAATCTCCTCCCCTCGAGAGGTCGCCTGGGAAGGTTGTTCCCTTGGGAGGTCTTGGCGCCGTCCGTCTCGCGAGGGTCTTGTCTTGGTGCTATCTAGATGGGTCGTACCAGGTCATCGATGGAGCCACGCCATGGGCTACAGGTAGGCAAGTCTGGGTATCCTGGTTCCCAGACCATCGACAGTAGCCCCCGGGCCCAAGGCACGCTCGAACTTGGCTTCTAGGCGAAGCCAAAGGGCAAAGGCGGAGGGCCGCGGGCCCTAATCGCCTGTGGGCCAGGCTGACGTGTGGCGTTTGATGGGATGTGGGTGTATCCACGTCCCCATGCTGCCTTGGCTGCTACACGGACTTGACAACTGCCTGGTGCATGTAGCGGTGCCATCATTGCTTGGAGCATGGGAGGTCGTCGGTCAGCCTCCCTTTGCCCAGAAATGGGGGGAGGGGGCAGAACCCCCAGCCCATCTTCATCTTCTTGTTGATCACTCCTTCTTCTTCTTCACCGTGCCGCCATCTTGCCAGAGCATCCATGGCGCCAATGAGGAGGTTCTCGACTGCCGAGAAGGGAAACACCCATCTGGAAGAAACGAAGTTGCTCCCGCCGAAGAAAAGGTGCGGTTGCCCTCGCGAGGACATCACATCGCCTATGGCTGCGCAACCTTGGGCACGAGCGCGCCCTGTTGGGTTTCCCCATAACCATGGACATCCGCATGCCAGGTCCCACTCACGAGAGCTGCTGTGAAAGTCACAGAGGACGAGGCCGAGAAGGAGAACAAGCAAAGACCGCGCACACCTTCCCCGCAGGCCCATGCCGGCAGCACGGCCCGCGAGTTCATGGTGTGGGCGGCGACACTGATGCGCACATGTATCCGGCTCTCGCGGTCCCTGCCAGGGGAGATACAGTCGAAGGGGCCCGTCGAGTTGTGGTCGTAGCACGACGGCTCTTGTATCCTAACCTCAGAGGCGGAGGTCGCGGTCGTCTACTCCGGTGACATTTTCATGACCCGGGGATGGGGCACGATCGCCCGCACCTGCAACTCGGAGAGGAGGCATGCCATCCACTTCGAGTACGATGGGGCATCGACGCTCTCTTTCAAGGTCTTCGAAGAGGACGGCCAACATCTGGAGTGCTGCCCTAGGGGAGGCGATCGAGACGACGACCCTCCTAGAGGACAGCGGGGCTGCGAGGCCCTTGGCGGTGAACTTGCCCTTGGCCTTGCCCGCGATTCCTCCAGAAGTAGCTACACTTCCTCCAGACCAAGCTAAAGCGACGACAACTGCTATGAGCTGCCACGCTGCTGTGCTCGGGCTTAAGAGAGGAGTGGTGCCAGCCAGGCGTCATGGGTGATGTTGCCTGGGTTGCGGTCCTCAGGAAGTCCTTTCCTTTTGTTTCATTCATACGCAAAAATCATGAAGGGACCCATGGGGGTGTGTAAAGATCATGACACTTTTGCCCTAATGTTAGCGTTCCCAACTTATGTTGTGTTTGTGTCTCTCGCTTGGGCACGGTTCCCCCCTTTTTATTCTCGCGGTAGCTTAGTGCTCTACGCCGATAGGACCCAGTCCCCAGGCAAGCTTTGGCGGTCGCTGGTATGCCAGGTTCCGATGTTGTAGTCAATGCCAGAAGGTGAGCGACCCAAGGTCTAGTCAGAGCCCTCGAGGCGCGATGCTCAGGAGGTCCCCTTTGGTGCACAAGCGGCTCCTGAAGGACTGAAAGGGGAGTTTCCTTGCCTGAGCGAAACTGCAAGAGTCAAAACACCGATTATGGGGTTCACGTTGGGGCGTGCGAGGCGACCTATGTTAGTGAGCCTGCGGCAGTTTCCTTGCTGCGAGGGCGAGCTTTTGTGCGATGTTAGGCTGCGCCTTTCTCCTGATGGTGCCCCCCTGCAAGGCTCCTACCGACTCCATCTCTCCCACTCGTCAGGGTGCTCTACGTCCTCGGGGCCCGGCTCTCAAGCGAGAACCAGCCACCACTGGTATGCCAGGTCATGATGCCATGGTCAAGGACAGGGGGTGAGGGCTTGAGGGCCGGTAGGAGCCCCTGTGGCGCAGTGCTCAAGGGCCCCCGTTTAACGTGCAAGTGACTTGCACGAGAAAAGAGTGGCTGGCTCCAAGGGGGTACCTAGGAGGGGTTGCACCCCATGGCGCGTAGCACGACATCCTTCCACAATGGCGAGGTCTTGGCAAAGCCGCTCGTGGTCCTGCCTACGAAGGTTCCTGCGAGTTAGTCACAAAACACAAAGAGCAGTCGCGTTTGCTATCCTGCCCATGATCTTTCCGCCAGAAGACGGAGGCACTAAGGACCTGGTGAGGTGACGTGCGCGTGGCCGGCCGTGAGCCAGAGCTCGGTCTCTTAGGTTTGTCAGTGCTGCAAGGACAGACCCGAGCACAAGCGCCGTGCCAGCAGCCCCCCTTGCGGGATAAGCAAGAGGCGGGTCAGCAATGTGTGGTGGTCGTGAATGGCAATTCCACAGATGACGGATCGACATGCGTAATGCTAACAACCATAATAACTTGAGCATGCAGAATTGGTCCAGAGTACATGAATCAAAATGATGCAGCCCAAGGGGAGCCCTCAGTTGAACAAACCAAAAAGTCACCTGGCACCATCGTTGTAGAAGCGTTGGAGTAGCTGAAGACGCGTGCTGCAGAGATCACTCCTCACGGGCCAATCGGCTCCTGAGGCCCAGGAGGCCCTAGAGGTCCGGTGGGCTCGCGAGGGTCGGGCACCTCCTGTGTCAGGACCACCTAGCGCCTGGCCTCGTGAGCTGCCAAGACTCTCTGCGTGAAGCATTGGAACGTGGCAGCCATGTTCACCAGGCCGAACGGCATGCAGACATAGCTGCAGGGGTAGCCCCCACTCCAGCCAACACAAGACGGCTAGAAGAGCTCCTGAGAAGCGTCTCTATTGAGGCCCGGGATGTTGACGCAGACGCGCAGCTCGCCACCCGCGTGAGGGGCAACAGCTGCACTAGGTAGTGCTGGGCGACACTCTCCATGCATGGCTCACGCCTCCTAAAGTTCCTCGATTGCATTGGTGATGAAATCTCATGCGCCTGGCGCCTGGCGCCTTGCTCCCGGAGGCACGTGATGAAACATGCCTCCATGTGGTGCCTGAACGCCTCCCTCGCCATGGTGGTCAGGTCAGAGGCCCTCTAGACAAGAGCCCTCCGAGCCCGTCCTGAGGGGGGCGCTAGGCGCGCCTTCCTAGCGAGTGGGAAGGGCGCCCCAGCAGCGGGCACAGGGCCTGAGGCACCAACGGTAGGCGCCACAGGTTCCTGGCGGCCCATGGGAAGGAGTTGCTTCTTCTTCTTCTTGGGGACGGCCTCAGGAGGCTGGATGGCGCCCTCGTTGTCAGAGTTCCTGGCCACTGTAGCCTGATAAGCATGCTCGAGGGAGCACACCACATCCTTTTCATCGTAGGCGACCGTGATTATAACACCACTTCTTGGCATCTTGAGGACATTGTAGCGGTGGTGAGTTGCTGCCATGAACTTGGCGAGGGCCGGATACCTGAGGATGGTATTGTACGGCAGGCTGATGTGGGCTATGTCGAAGTCGATGAGCTCACTATGGTAGTTGTCGCGCTTCCCAAAGGTGACAGGGAGGCGGATCTGCCGTATGGGAATGGTGGAGCCATCGGTCACCCCCGAGAAAGGCTTGGTAGGAAAAAGCTGGTCATAGGGCACCTGGAGCATCTCAAACGTCTCGATGGAGAGAACGTTGAGCCCTGCACCACCGTCGACGAGGGTCTTGGTCACGAGGATGTTGCTGATGGTCGGCGTGCTGAGCATCGGGAGCAAGCCAGCGGCAGCTGAGCACTTTAGCTGGTCCATGGAGTCAAAGGTGATGGCGTGCTTGGACCACCTGAGGGGGCGCGACGCCTCAAGCTTGGAGAGGGCCACGTTCACCTCACGAGCAAACTTCTTGAAGATGTGATGAGAGGCGGGAGCCTGGGTACCACCCAGGATGCAAGCGATTGCACGAGGCACTTGGAAGCCCCCAGCCCCATCGTCTTGGCGGTTGGCGGTGGTGGCAGCGGAGGGAGGCCGGCATTGCCCTGAGGACGGTCCTCATGAGGCTGGTCTCGCCACGGACCACCACAAGGCTGACCCTGCTAGCGGTCCTCACGAGGCTGGTCTTGCCAGTCCTGACGGGGGTCGCAGTTGTCCCAGTGGCCTCTTCCACGGCCTCTTCCACAGTCGTAGCTCGGCTGCAGTGCTCGAGCCGGTGGCCAATGTGCCCGTCGCGGATTGCCTGATCTCCTGGCAGTAGTTGGTGTTGTGGTTGTCGACATTGTGGACGGCGCCGAACGGGCTATTGCCCCTGGGAGGCTCATCGTGGTCACGGTCATGCTTCATCTTGGGTTGCGCGGGCACCATGGCGGGGCCCTTATGCTTTACTTACTTAGCATTGCCTTCTTGTCTTCAGGATCGACCTCCGGAAGCTCCAGGATGGAGAGGCAACCTTCCTCTGCCCTTGCGCACCTAGCGGCAATGTTGAACATCTCCAGTGTTGAACACAAGTCCTCGTGGATGGAAAGCTCCTCTTTCATCTTGACATCCCAGATCAGATAACACCAAAATGATGGCCTCGTCCGACCCCTTTGGGGTCCTGAGGCAATCTTTGGTGAAGCGTTGTATGTACTTCTCCAAGGTTTCGCTCGGCTGCTGCTTTACACGTTGCAGGTCGCCTGCTGCAGGAGCGCGGTCGTGGGTGACCTGGAAGTTAGCAATGAAACGCTCGCGTAGCTCGTCCCAGGAGGAGATCGACCACCAGGAGGATTAGGAGCCAGGAACGTGCGCCATCCTTGAGGGCCATGGGGAACCAGTTCGCCATGACCTTGTCGTTGTTGTTCGCCGCCTTGATGCTCAGCTTATGGAGCTGGAGAAATTTCATAGGGTCGCGATTGTCATCGTACCATGGAGGCAGATCTGGCTTGAACTTGCCAGGCAAGACGACGCGACGCAGCTCTGGGGTGAAAGCACGGCAGCCTGCCGCGCTCACAGGCGCAACGCGCACGGGGGGAGCTTGGCCTTGACGCCCACGCGCCACAGGCTCCGGTGGCACGCACATTAACTAGCGGCCGCTGCACCACCTAGCAGTTTGCCTCATCGCGTGCTGGCGCCCTGCACGGCGGGTCGCGCTGGGGTGCATCACACTGGCGCTCGGGGTCGACGTTGTGCCGAGGAGGAGGGAGTGCGCCGTGTGCCACATCGCCTGCCTCGAACAACAGGGGAGGTAGCGAACGAGACAGCGCAGGGGCCTCTTTGGCGGCATTGACGAGCTCGGCGATGCTGCCAAGCCAGTCCTTGTAGATGTCGTTGGCGGCACGATAACGCAGGAGTTCGCGTGCCATGAGCAGCGCAGCCTGCGCATTCATCGGCCCCCGGCGAGCATGAGAGGATGACGTCGTGGCTGTAGTTGGCGACGGAGTGGCGGTGCGGCCATCACGCCGCACAGATAGTGGCAGCAACGAGTCCTGCTACTTGTGAGCAGCAGGGTTAGTGGGGCGTTGGCCGGCGGGGAAGCAGAGTGGCGAGGATCGCCGTTGCCTCATACATTTCCAACGTATCTATAATTTTTGATGTATTCATGCCATGTTTATAATATTTTTACATGATTTTGGTATGATTTGGTTAGAACTAACCCGGACTGATGTTGTTTTCAGCAGAACTACCATGGTGTTGTTTTTGTGCAGAAATAAAAGTTCTCGGAATGCACTGAAAATCAATGGAGAATATTTTTGGAAAATATAAAAATACTGGAACGAAAATCTACCAGAGAAGAGTCCCGAGGGCCCCACGAGGGTGGAGGGCGACCCCCTCCCTAGGGTGCGCCCCCTGCCTCATGGACTCCCTGTGGGGCCTCCTGACGTGAAACCGATGCCAACCCCTCCTATGAATCCCCAAACTTCTAGAAAGAACCCTAGATCAGGAGTTCCACCACCACAAGCCTCTGTAGCCACCAAAAATCAATCGGGGCCCTGTTCCGGCACCCTGCCAGAGGGGGGATCCATCACCGGTGGCCATCTTCATCATCCCAACGCTCTCCATGATGATGAGGGAATAGTTCACCCTCGGGGTTGAGGGTATGTACGAGTAGCAATGTGTTTGATCTCTCTCTCTCTATCGTGTTCTTGATATGGCATGATCTTGATGTACCATGAGCTTTGCTATTATAGTTTGATCTTGTGATGTTTCTCCCCCTCTACTTTCTTGTAATGGATTGAGTTTTCCCTCTGAAGTTATCTTTTCGGATTGAGTCTTTAAGGATTTGAGAACACCTGATGTATCTCTTGCATGTGCTTATCTGTGGTGACAATGGGATATTCACATGACCCACTTGATGTATGTTTTGGAGATCAACTTGCGGGTTCAGTGACCTTGTGAACTTATGCATACGGGTTGGCACACGTTTTCATCTTGACTCACCGGTAGAAACTTTGGGGCACTCTTTGAAGTTCTTTGTGTTGGTTTGAATAGATGAATCTGAGATTGTGTGATGCATATCATATAATCATACCCGCGGGTACTTGAGGTGACATTGGAGTATCTAGGTGACATTAGGGTTTTGGTTGATGTGTGCCTTAAGGTGTTATTTTACTATGAACTCTAGGGCTGTTTGTGACATATAGGAATAGCCCACTGGATTGATCGGAAAGAATAACTTTGAGGTGGTTTCATACCCTACAATAATCTCTTCATTTGTTCTTTGCTATTAGTGACTTTGGAGTGAATCTTTGTTGCATGTTGAGGGTTATTTATATGATCCAATTAAGTTATTATTGTTGAGAGAACTTGCAGGGGGATCGGAGGGTACCTCCGTGCTCAGGGCGCCATTCCGCGTCGGATGGTGGTGGTGGTGGTCGCCGGCGAGTACCACGTCGACGACGAGCTTTGCTCCGGCGGACGGCGGCTCGGGTGGTCGAGGGACTCGTCGGAGAGGGCTGCAGAGGTCAAATTGAAGAGGGGGTTATGTTCCTGGTAGCTAGAGGGGGTAACGGACGGGGTTTGGGCGCCGGAGATGGCCTCACCGGAGCGAATCGTGGTGGAGGCCGAGGCGGATCGGGGCGGCCGGAGTTGGGGGAGGAGACCTCCTCGGGGTCCCCCTAGTGGCCTGGCGTGGCGTTGGTGAGGAGTGGTGATGCTGCATGCACGAGGGTGAGCTCGGGGGCCCTTTTTATAGGCGGCCCGAGGCAGTTGCCGTGAACGGGGATCTCCGGCGAGTGATTACGGCGGTGCCGTGGATGTGCAGGGGGATTAGGGGTTTGGGCATTGCCGTTGAGGTCCACCGATCCCATTTAGGCGCTAAATGGGCCGGGGTTTGGTGCTATGGGTGAGCTCGACGGAACGGGGGTGGCGCGGCCCGTCGGCGGCAGGGAGCACGTTCCGTGCTTGCCGGGCCACGGCGACGGTGCCACGGGCGTGCGCTGGCACGGCAGGGACACGCGGAGAGCCAAGGGGCTTTGGGCGGCGCTGAACGGCGTTCTGCCGTGGTGTGCCTTCTGTCGGCAGCCACGGGAGGTCCCGACGCCGCAAAAGACGCCGGCGAGGGCGGGCCAGCGCACCACCGACGCCAGGAAGGCTCCACGCACGCGTGTGAAGATCCGGACAAGAGGGAGTGGCTACAAGCATCGAGCCAAGCGCACTGTCTACGCGTGATAGAAACTGACGGACGAAAACGACACTGAAACTGAATTTTCTGAATTTTGAACAGCAGCAGTGCATGCAAGGTGTTCGACAGAATGAATTTGGCCTCTGGTGATTTTTCCTTGAGCTGATTTTTGGTGGAGTGGCTACTCATTGCTCCAGTAGGCTTCCTGAATTTTGGTGGAATTTTTGGAGGAGTGTAGATATGAATTTCTTCAAATTTGGCAAATCTGGTCCAAACTTGCAGAGACTGAATTTTGAAAAATTTGAAAAGAGTAGGAGTGGATCAAGATGGTTCTGAGTTGTGGGTACAAAGGACTATCCAGGAGAGTTGGTTTGAGGTCAAAACTCAAATGCAATAGGGTACTTGCTTTGAAAATTACTCAGGCTCCAAATAATTTTCAGAATTGATTTGAGAGGAAAAATAATTAGAATAAAATCCAAAACTTGTTTGGATTAGTTGGGACAGAGAACTTAGGTTGATCACAAGGAGGAGGGGAGGTTTTGGAGGGGTTTCTACCACATGGGCAAAAATGCCAAGTCATGGGTGGTTTTCAAGATATGAAAGTCCCAAGTTTTTCATAGAGTTTCATTTTAAAAGAAAAAGATTTAAACTCCCAAAAATAAATTTGAGAGGGAACCAACAGAGAAGAAGTTTCAAAATATTCAAACACCAAAGTTTGAAAAATAAAATCCTTGCCAAAGCAAAGGATGTTTTTAAGAGGAAGGTTTTCTGAAAGAAAATTTAAATGGCCTCTTTTCAAAGAAAACCACAAGGTTTTTGATAAAAAAACCAAATTAAAATTTTGGAGTGTCACAAATCCTCCCCGTTGCATCTGGGTTATGCAGTATCCGTTGCAATGGAAGGCGGGTGACAACGGTGATCTCGTGTGCTTGGAAGTAATGATGCAGCTTCCTCGAGGCCATAAGGAGGCCGAAGAGCAATTTCTGCACACCGGAGTACCTCGACCTAGCCCCCTGCAGGAGGGAGCTGACGAAGTAAACTGGGTGCTACACCATCTTCTTCTTCCGCACCACTTCACCTAGTCGCGCGGGCCCTATCGCACTAGTGTTAGTCCTTGTCGGGGGCTCAGTCTTGCAAGGACCAAGCCCTGCCCGGGAGGGTTCTGGCTCGCCATCCGTTGACTCCGCCATTACTTCCGCTTCTTCATCGACCTCCCTCTGCGCCACCAACGCGGTGCTAACCACTTGATTTGTTGCCGCTAGGTATAGTAGCAACGGTTCTTGTGGTTTAAGCGCACCCAGCACTGGGGTAGAGGAGAGGTATTTCTTCAAATCCTGCAGTGCTGCCTCGGCCTCCGGGGTCCACTCCATTGGGCCTGCCTTCTAAAAGATCTTGAAAAAGGGAAGGGCATGCTCAGCGGACTTGGAGATGAATCTGCTCATGGCGGCAACGCAGCCAGTGAGCCGACACACGTCCTTGATCCACTTAGGTGCCTCAATCGGCTCGATGGCTTTGATCTTGTCCGAGTTTGCCTCAATACCACGCAGCAACACAAAGAACCCGAGAAGCTTGCCATACGGGACACCGAAGACACACTTCTCAGGGTTCAGCTTGAGGTTGATCTTGTGCAGGTTTGCAAACGTTTCCTCCAAATCTTGCACAAGTGTTGCTTTGTCCTTGGTTTTGACCACTATGTCATCCATATAAGCTTCCATATTCCTATGAAGCTAGGGCTCAAACCAATTTGGAGTGCTCTTCCAAAAGTCGAGCCAGCACTCTTCAACCCAAAAGGCATCCGTAAAAAGTAATACGTAGCACATGGGGTGATGAATGTTGTCTTCTCCTCATCTTCTCTTGTCATGAAGATCTGATGGTACCCTGAGTAGGCGTCGAGGAATGATAGGAGGTCACACCCGGCCTTGGAGTCAACAATCTGGTCGATGCGCGGTAACGGGAAAGGATCTTTTGGACAAGCTTTATTGATATCTGTGTAATCAATACACAGCCTCCACTTCCCATTTGCCTTGCGCACCACTACCGGATTGGCCAGCCATGTCGGATGGAGCACCCCTCTTACCAAGCATGCCGCCTCTAGCTTCCTGACCTCTTCCGTGATGAACTCCTGCCTCTCTAGAGCTTGCTTCCTGACCTTCTTCTTGACGAGCCGTGCATGAGGACAGACAGCAAGATGGTGCTCAATCACTTCCCTGGGAACGCCGGGGATGTCGGATGCTTGCGATGCAAACGCATCGACATTCGCCCGCAAGAAAGTGTCGAGCTCGCTTTCCTATTTGCCATCGAGGGAGCTTATGGTGAAAGCTCCTCCCGTGCCGTCCTCCTTGACAGACACCTTCTTGGTCTCTGGTGGTGCAGCTCTGGACTTCTTGCTCTTGCCGGTGGAGCTCTCTGGCACGTCCTCGATGGGAGTGCAACACCCTGAAGAGGTGCGCTTGCTGGAGTGGGTGCGAGGAGTCTCGCCGATCTTCTTTCCTCCCGGGGTTTCAATGGCAGGAGCAAGTGCCTTGGCGGCAGCTGCTGCAACCGCTTCCCGGTAGAGTTGGTCAGCGCAAATCAACGCATCTTTCTTGTCGGAGGGGACGGTGATGATGTTCATCTGCCCGGGCATCTTCAGCGTGTTGAAGGCGTAGTGAGAAGCTGCCATGAACTTGGCTAGCATCGGGCGACCGAGGATCCCGTTGTAGGGCAAGGGGATCTTGGCTACATCAAAGACAATCCTCTCCATCCTGTAGTTCAACTCGCCTCCAAACATCACGGGCAGCGTGACCTTTCCCTTTGGCTGGCTCCTCCCTAGGTTGACCCCTTGAAATGTGCCAGTCTCCTCGAGGTCTCCATCAAGGATCTGCAGCCTCTTGATCACAACAGGCAACATCAAGTTCAGACCGGCCCCACCGTCAACTAGCATCTTTGTCACCTTGAGGTTGTGGATCGTTGGTGAAACCAACAACAGCAAGCAACTGACCGCAGTAGTGCGGTAAGGGTGATCCTCGGTGTCGAAGATGATAGGTGTGCTGGACCACTTCAGTGGCTTCCGTGCGTCGAGTGACGGCTCCACCACCATGATCTCACGTGCCCACTGCTTGAGCTGGCGATGGGATGCATGCAGCGAGGCGCCACCATCGACACACATGGCCTCTATAGCTTTCTGGAACTCGTGGTCGCCGGACTCATCGTCCTCGTCATAATCATCGTCTTCCTGCTTCTTGTTGCGGCCTCGGGTGGGCCTCTCTTGCTGATTATCCTTGCCGCGGCAGCCTTCTTGGCCGCCATGCTTCTTGCTAGATCCTTCGGCACCGTCCTTGCCCTTCTCCTTGTCCCGTCATTCATATTCGGCTTTCTGCTTCTCAGCGAGCAACTCAACTTGTCGGCAGTTCTTGAGGTCATAGCCTTTGGTGCAGTGGATCTTGCAATACTGCTTGTTAGCGCCCCCTGGCTTGTTGGCAGCCACCAAGGCCCGGCAAGCGGCACACATGGCAACTTCCTTGTCGGGGTCGCTTGCCTTGGCCTTTTTGGCAGTGCTGGTGTCATCGGATCCTTCGACGGCAAATATGGTCTTGCCCTTGCACTTTCTGTTACGGCGTCGGCCCTTCTTTGCTGGGGTGGCAGTGTCATCTGTGGAGTCAGTATCCGCGTTGGCGTCCTCAATGGGGTACTTCCTCCCCTCTTCAGCTCGAGCGCATCGATCGGCCAGAACATAAAGCTCGGCCACATCCTTGAGCTTGTTCATCGCCAGCTCCTCACGCATCTTGCGGTTGCGCACATTCTGATGGAATGCACTGATCACGACGGCAGGATGAACGTCTGGGATGTTATACTGCACTCGGCTGAACCTTTCAATGTACTTGCGCAAGTTTTCTCCTTCCTTCTGGGGGATGATGTACAAATCGCTCGGCTGGCCATGAGCTTGATGGCCTCTAGTAAAGGCGCCAAGAAACTCATGACACAGATCCGACCAAGAAGAAATGGAGTCCACCGGCAAGTGCATCAACCATGACATAACATTGGGATTGAGTGCTAACGGGAAGTAATTCGCAAGCACCTTATCGTCGCGGGCTCCAGCAGCTTGCATCGCGATGGTGTAGATGTTGAAGAACTCCGACGGGTGAGTCTTGCCGTTGTACTTCTCGCCAACGTCGGGCATGAACGTGCGGTGGGAGGGCCACTGGAACTGTCCCAGCTCACGGGTAAAGGCCGGACAGCCCACCTTGTAGGGTAGGCCACCGTTGCCTCCCGGTGTTGGGCGGTCCATAGTGGGCTCCGCCCGCCTGTCCGACTGGTGGCGCGCGTCGCGCCGGCGCTCGATGGTGGTTCGAGCGACTTCAAGGGCTCGCTCCCGAAGAACTTGACGCTGGTCGCGGTGGGTCTGCGGATCGGATGATGCTATGGAGATATCATCACGAGCGTCATCGTGACGGATCGACACCCGCGCTAGCTGGTGCGGAGGAGGAGAGTGCACCGTGGCTGCATCGCCCCCAGCCCGTCCATTGCTGGCATGCGGTGGCTCGACGGAGCGACGGCCTACGGGCCTCGCCGGTTGCGGCTCATCTTTGTTGGCGATGCCGACGAGGCTCCGAATAATGGCCCTCCATTCGTCGAGCTTCTCCGCAGCAGGAGGAAAGTCGAGGAGCAGTTGTGCGCGCGCCAGATCTTCTGCTAGTGTGGGCAGCGGCGAAAGCTGCGTGGACCATGATGCACCTCGACTTCTAACTATGTTAGAAGGAGCCCTATCATGGCCCTGTGGCTGTCCGCCATTTTCGCCAGCACCTCGGTGTGCATGCTGGCCCTCCTCATCACGTGAAGGGCGCGCGGGCCTCTTCCCAGGGTGGCACCCAGGGTCACCAGCGGGGCAGGGCTCCTGAACGCGCACAACTTGAGAAGAGCATGCCATGGGCGCCGGTGTTGGCGTCTTGGAGGTCACCACGCCGACGTCTGGTGGCATGACGACGCCTCTCGAGGGCCCCGCGCCGCCTGCGAGGGGGCCAACTCCGTCTCTGGAGTTTGCGGCGTGTGGCTCGTCCCCTGGCGTACGAACGACGCCGTTCACCAGGCCCGGATAGCCAGGGTGATGTGGATGTTCGTGGGCCACGCCACGGTTTCTTTCCGCGACTGGCCCGCTACTGGTCTACACCGGCACAGGCAGTCCAGTCCCGGGTGAACTGATCGCCGTGGTCATCTTCCTCTTGGGAGCCAGGGCAATGAAGAACTGTGCTACTAGCTGCTAAAGCAGATTCTCACTACTACCCCCTACCTAGCGCGCCAAAGATGTAGGTGGGAAATGACACCTATGGGATCACAAGAATCCCTACTTCGGTTGCGGGGTGTCGGGTGGTGAGAAGAGTGGGATCAGCAGTCAGCACGAACGCTCAGGTCCTTTACCCAGGTTCGGGCCGCGAGGATGCGTAATACCCTAGTCCTGCTTTTGTGTGTATATCTGTGTTCTTGTGGTTCTTGAGCTAGCTACAATGAGCGTAACTTGTCCAAGGGTCCAAATCCTTCTCCTGGATGCCTTAGGCCTCCTTTTATAGGTAAGGGGATCGCCACAGTAGCACCCAGGAGGTGGCATCGGGGTACTGTGGTGAAGCCTATCGCTTGCCATTACAGGACAAAACACATTTAATGCGCCTCTGATGTGTCCCCTTCACTTTATCGCCACTACGCCCTGCCTTTACACGCGCCTGAGCCAGCGAGGCGGTCAGCGCCATGTAGGTTGGCAGGGTGCTGAGGTGGCGCCGTGGTAGGGCCTTCATGAAGATTTGCATGCCACCACGTGGATGTGTGCTGAGTTGGCTTGGGAGCCTCGTGTTGACACGCAGGCGCCTGCCTAGCTGGTGGGCTGGCAGCTGCATGGGAGCGGTGGTGGAAACTTGGCGGGCGCAGGCCTGGCTATGGCTCCGCGAATGTCCTCGGCAAGGGCCTTGCCGGAGCCCCGGCAAGGGTCTTGCCATGGCGGCGTGGTCGTCCCCGGCAAGGATCTTGCTGGGGGTCTCGTGGGTTCCCTTGGCGAGGATCTCGCCGAGGTTCGTCGTCTTCTAGTCCTCATTTGATTTGGAGTGTTTCTTGTCTTCACAAAGATCTGCATGCCATCACGGAGGCGCCTCCGGAGCCTAGGTCCCAACGTGGTTGGTGGTGCCAGAGAAACTGGGGCTCAAGGGTGGTGCGCTCGGCTGGTGTTGGTTAAACTGCCCCGGCAAGGTCCTTGCCGGGGCTGTGGAGGCCACTTCGGCAATGGTCTTGCCAGGGGAAACCACCTCGCCTTCTTGCTCTTTACGCCTCTGCCTTGGCGTTGCTTTGGCCATCTTGTGGCTTTGATTCCCTGTCTCTGCCCTGCTTAAGTGTGGCCATGGGCGCGGCTCTTACTGCCCGTGCACAAATAAGGGGTACAAAGGAGCGCCCCTACTTTAGTACACCGACACGTGGGAAACGCGACGGTCATCGCTGTCATCGGAATTCAACGCATAAGCAGACATGGCTTAGCGCGCTAGCTTGCCATGGAAAACTAGAAAAACTAAAATTATGTCCGTCCCATCCGGTCCATGCTGGGTCACACGTCGGCATGACGGTCAAACGAGTGCACTCAATTCATCCAGATGAGGTACGTGTTTCATCCGCTGGTTATTTGCGTAGGATCGAGTCGGCCGGATAGTGTACGTGTAGGATCGCAATAGCTGATGAACGTTCGCTGGGAGATAAGGCATTTGCGATCATTTTTCTGGTAGCTTCTTCAGATTCGCATGGCATTTTCTTCAGGACAGCATGTGAGTTTCTTCAGACGTAGGCATTTTTATTCAAAAAAGGCCACCTTCGGATCTTGCGTCGCAACTAAAACTTCTAAGAGCCACTACTGGAATCGGGATCTTTGCCGTTAGCTGGCTCTTTGCCATCAGCTAGCTGATGGCAAAGAAGGTCTTTTCCATATGGTGAAATAAAACTGACGACAAAGAAGAAGCTGATGGCCAAGATATTGTTTGCCGTCAGCCGTCTCTTTGTCGTCTGCTAGCTGACGGCATAGATGCATTGCCGTCAGTGAGAAAACGACAAAGAGGGAGGGAGGCCCACTAGCGAGAGCCACCTAACGACCACTTTCTTTGCCGTCCACTAGCGGACGGCAAAGAAAGTGCACAAACTGACATCCATTAGCTAGGCTCTTTGTCGTATGCTAGCAGATGGCAAAGAACCCTGCCCTAACTAAAAAGCAAACACACCTGCGCCCGACCCCTCTCTCTTTGTCCCCTCTCTCTGCCTTGTGCCCGAGCCGCCGCCACCCCGCGCCACCCCCGTCGTCGGCCGCCACGCCCCTGTGCTGCCGCTGCCCCGCGCCACCCACATCATCGTGCCGCCCTGGCGAACCCCTCTCCGCCCCGTGCCACCCCATCGCCGTGCCACCCCCACCGCCCCGGCGACCCCCTCCTCCGCCCCGCATCACCCCAACCTCGACCTCGACCTCTCCTCACCCTCAAGTAAGTGTGCCACTCTTCATGGTGCCCCAGTTGATGCGGTTTTTCTAAGACCACCCATTGCCTCTACAGATACATAAAAAGTAGTATGTATGAAGCTTCCTTGATTGCAATGTGTGATTTTATGAGATTTCTGAGACCCCCCATGGCCTGTTTTCTCTTCTGATAGTTTGTGAATTCCATACAAATGTCGGGTTACTACAGCTAGGGTGTTTGTTAGATCGTTACACAACCTTTTCTAGATCGTTACAAAAGCATGTAGGGTTAGAGATGTAAAATATTTTGAAGGAAATGTTATTACTGAAGGAGAATATAGCCTAGTTGGTTCATAGTGAACTTTGATTTTTTCAGGAAAAGTTCATGATATAATGAGACCGGTTAGATCTTTTTAGCTGTTGCCGAACGATGCCTGAAAGGTGAACTGAAGCATAAGTAGACTAAAAATTTACTTGATTCTGCATGCGTAGCAAATTCCACATACCCAAGTTCAGCCTAGTTGGCTTCCCTCACGGTTAATTATTTAGTAGCTGTGGGAATAACTAGCTAGCTCAATGGCAAAACACATGGCCATGCTACCAAGCAACTCAGGTTCAAACCACTTTCCTTGGGTTTGCTAGTAGCCCTAGGCGGCTAAGCTAGGGACAAGCTGCAATGGCTTCAAAGGTGATTTTGACCGTAGTAATTAATCACAGTAAATGAGACACAAGATGCTGCTGGGTCCAGGAAAAATAGTTTTACAAAGTATACACATAATAAAGATATAAAGGAATCAGAGCAATCTAGTTTCTGAGATAGACTATTCTCTCTTGTTCCAGGGCTGTATTACTTTGTGTAGTTTCTTTAGTAGATGTGCTTAGCAAGCTAAAAGGGGAACTGCAATATTTATGTTGCTTGGCAGATCTTTTTATTATAATTACTTAAGTTGTAATCATGGCTCATTTTGTAACAAATGGTTCTGTACAACCGAGCATTGTTGGGAGTAGATCAAATTGTAGCATATTGGTAGTCAAATTTTCAACATCATGTTGCTAAGACTGCCTCTATCACATAACTTCAATTATCCATATCTCTTCTTGCTCTAGACACTACTCCAAGTAAATTAAAACGAAATGTTACTCCAAGTAACTGCAACTTGTTAATTTGGTTTACATTTTCAGTTTTGTTTCATGTCTAAAGAAATCCCTAGTTTTGAAGGGTTCTAGCTCTTGCCATCAGATGTCCACAAGTGCATTGCTTTTTGAATGTGAAATGATAACTTGGTGTAGTTCATTATCTTCTGCTCAGAACTTCTGCTGCTGTAATATTGTAAGGGTAGTAATTGGTCTCTTCTGCTGCTTATCAGAGATGGGGGGAGGCCGCCGCCGCAGGCTGCACTCTGCCACACCGGAGTACGAGTTGGATGCTTTTGAGTTCTTCACTATCATACTTGAGAATTCTTCCAGGAGGCGGGTATATAAAATGAAAGATCTCCCCTTCACCCATCTCTTTATGATAACTATGATGTTTGCTACATCACTCCTTATCCCACGCTGCAGAGGCTGCCTGACACTTTTATGAAGATGATGGACGGCCATCGGCCAAAGAATGTGAAGCTGCGATAGGCCGGCAGCGGGCTTCACATGCATTGGGACGTGGAGGTGGTGATCAGGTATGGCCACATGTACCTGTGTCGTGGTTGGGAGCAATTCTACCATGCCTATGACCTGCGGCACGGGTACTTCCTTGTCTTCAAGTACGACGGCGCCATGCTCACCGTGAAGGTGTTCAACATGACTATGTGCCGCATGCGCTACCAGGACAACGACGATGCTAGTACGTTCTGCCTCTTCTTCCTCTACATTTGGCTTTGTCTCACATTGATTGTTAACAGTCATTATTGCATTTGGTCAGGTAATGGGATCAGCAACGACTCTGGCTACAGCCAAAGCAACAGCGAATCTGGCTACAGAAAAGCAGCAGCAAGGATGATCCGAAATGGAGTGGGGAAGAAGAGGAGCAGAGTGGGGATGAGGAGGTGCGGCCTATTCTATCTGACGATGACCTCGCGATGGTGGTGGCTGATGAGGGCCAAGCGATGGTGTTGGCTAACGATGGGCAAGCAATGGTGGTGGCTGACGATGGGTAAGAGATGGTGGTGGCTGTCGATGACCTAGCGATGGTGCTGCTTGAAGATGACCTCGCGATGGTGGTGGTGCCTGACAATGATCTCACGATACCACAGCTGGGCAACATGACCATGCAAATTGTGGTAGAAGACTACATCCCACTGCCTCGCCTCTCTAAGCGCATCATGATGATGAAGGAGAAGGAGAAGAAGGAGGAGCGAAGTATGTCAGGTATGTCAGATCTCCAAAATGATCTGCACTTAGCTATGTTTCTTCCGAAATAACCTAAGTTAGCTCTAATATGCTTAGTTACCTACGTTTGCTCAATAATTACATACACTTAACTTACTTATGTAAAAAATGGCATAATTAACTTACTTAGGTTTGAAATAGCATAACAATCTTGGTAACCTCATATATGTCATATAGTTAGCTTATTTTCCTCGAAAATGACATAATAAGCCTAATTAGCTCCAAAATGATCAATTTTACCTAAGTTAGCTCCAAAATGACCTCAGTTAGCTCCAAGTTAGCTCTAAAATGCTAAATTAGCTCTAATATGCTTAGTTACCTGGGTTAGCTCAAGAAAGACATATACTTAGCTTACTTATATCAAAACTGGAATAACATGCTTAGTTAACTCATAATATGCTAGGTTAGCTCCAAAATGACCAATTTTACCTAGGTTATCTCCATTATGATCCATTTTACCTAGGTTAGCTCCAAAATGACCAAGTTTACCTATGTTAGCTCCAATATGATCCATTTTACCTAGGTTAGCTCCAAAATGACCTATACTTAGCTAACTTATGTCAAAAATGGCATAATATTCTTAGTTAACTCATAATATGCTAGGTTTGCTCCAAAATGACCAATTTTACCTAGGTTAGCTCCAATATGATCCATTTTACCTAGGTTAGCTCCAAAATGACCAAGTTTACCTAGGTTAGCTCCAATATGATCCATTTTACCTAGGTTAGCTCCAAAATTACCTATTTACCTAGCTTAGTTGTAAAATGACCTACACGTTTAGCATTTTTACCTAGCTTAGCTAAAAATGGCATTTTTACCTACCTTAGTTAGAAGAATAAGAATATAAAGAAGAGGAGAGGAGAAAAAGAAAGAGAAGCTAAATTCTTCTTCTTCTTTTTCTTCTTCTTTTCTTATTTTTCTTCTAGCTACTCTTCTTCTTCTTCTTCTTCTTCAACTTTCATCTTTCCCAATTTGCAGATTTACTTTAGATGACGAAGCTTGCATTGATGGAGTGTACTCTTCTCCTTGTGCTTCCTTTTTGTTTATGGAAACTTGTTGGAAACTCCTTTTGGATATGTATGTATATTATGGATATGTTGTTGGAAACTTCTTGTTGGAAACTTGTTTTCGATATGTATGTATATATGGATATGTTGTTGGAAACTTCTTGCTGGAAATCATTGTATGTTGGATATGTTGTTGGAAACTTCTTGTTGGAAATCATTTTATGTTGGATATGTTGTTGGAAACTTTTATGTTTCTTATGTTGTTGGAAACTTATTGTTGGTATGCTTGTTGAAATTATTTTCAAATGTGTGTGTGTGTGTGTGTGTGTGTGAAATTCTGTCAAATTGAATGAATGCAAGATAAAAAGGGGTTATACAGACACTTTGTCGTCTGTCGGCAGATGGCAAAGAGATTTGCCATCAACAAGCGGACGGCAAAGCTGCGACATGGCAGGTACCTGTACAACCTGGGGCACTGGGCTGGCCTATATGGTTTCTTTGCCGTCCGCTGGTTGGCGGTAAAGAACTTTGCATCTTTGTCGTTTGCCAGTGGATGGCAAAGCACACCGTTAACCCCCTAACGGTTCTAAGCTGCCATGTGTGTCGTCCATGTCCTTTGTCGTCAGCTAGCTGACGGCAATGACCTTTTCATCTTTGTCGTCCGCCAGAAGATGGCAAAGAAGCCTTTGCCATAGCCTATTCAGCCGGACTTGTTGCCATCTACTGGCTGACGGCAAAGGTCTTTAGCGTCAGCCATCCATGCCTTTGCGGTGAGCCATGGCTGACAGCAAAGTGCCTGATTCCTCTAGTGAGCGTATTAGTAGGCTAGCGATCGATCAGTAACTTGTAAACACTGAGTGGACATAAATAAGGATCTGCTAGTAACTTGTAAACACCGATCACACAGAAATAAGGATCATCTTCTACACATTAGTAACAGTCGATCCGTTTGAAATGTTCAAACGAGACTCAAAAGCCTGGCATTGTAATATGTTCACATTAGTAGCCCAAATTCACAACCATCTAGTATGATTGCCATACATAAGATCAACATGTTAATGCATCTCAATGATTCATAGATCATATATAAATATGTAGCTCCAAAAGCGAAGATCTAGAGAAAACATCTGTTCTTGCTACTAACATGGATGCTTCTCTGGGCCAACATTCAATACAGAGTGAAAGACAAATTTGTTTGTGAAGTCTATATTTCCTCTTGCAAATGTAAGTGGTTTCATCAATAGCTGGAACCATGATAATGGACCACACATGATAGAAGAACATCCACTACAATATGATTTGGTCTCCTCTCGATCACACAGCTCATTGTATAATCAGACCAAAGCAATGAAGCACCTAGTGTTGGCCAATAAATAGTACAATACTACTTTTGTGCAGTCCATGAAGTGACTATCCAGTCTTTCTGTGTCTATTTTCAAATGGCACTGCATGCAGTGACTATACTATTCTCTTGTGCAGTTCCACCAAAAGTGAGGTCACTGTTTGTTTGCCAAATAGCAAATATGAAGCAGCTAGTAAACATATACACCTTGTATTTTAGGTTTAAACATGTCTCTTCTAGTCATTTCCCCTTACCATCTGTCATGTTTTTCACTGGACAATTTGATAATGTCATGTTTTTCCCTGGACAATTTTGTATTGAATTGGGTTGCTGGTACAAAGCAGAAATATAGCGCCTATTCTTCATCTGACCGAGGATATCCATGTTCACAGTGATGGAAGAGGTGAAATAAATACAACCAAAGTTGAGCATCCTATCATTGAATCATGTCCTACACCTCCAATGTAGGTCCACCCTGCCAATCAATTCACATGCAAACCACTAATATTACTATCTAATGACAGTACAAAAAGAATAGCAAGATAATAGCAAATCATGTACCTTCATAATGAATAGCTCATAGTGCCGCCAATTGGATATACCGGTTTGGAAGAAACCAAGCTCATAGTGCACTAAAATTGAGCATCCCTATTTGAACAGATATTGAAAGTGTGATTACTATAAAAGTTGCAGTAGTTGAAGCATAGACTCACAAACATAAGCATTCCAATTTATTAATGGGAAAAGGTAACAAGACTGTTTCTAACCACCTATTTGAAGGAATAAATAAGGCAACATCAGCTGATGTCAGGAAGGCATACATAGTATTTTCTAAAAGATTGAACCATTCATGACCTTTACTATTCTTTTAAGCATATTTTCTGCAGTTCAACTAAAATAAAACGCCATCACCACCTTGACAATTCAGTGACATTGTACAAAAAGAAATGACTTACCATTACATCATGATGTCAGGTATGTAATCAACAGGCATTAGAGACAAACATGCAGACCTCCTCCGATAACATAATAAACATTAATTTTAACAAAGGTGTGACTAGCTTTACCGGCGTATTTGAGTGAACTCTACACCCTCTGTTCCTTAATATAAGACGTTTTCGTAACTCAATTTAAAGTACCCAGACGTCTAGTATTTAGAAAAACAAGTAGTAGTTTTCTTGAGCACATATCTGGGAAAGCTTATCACACCTTATATATGTCCATACGCCAATGCAACACCATTCGAATAGTACAAATATACACTAATCTAGTGGCTAGTGCACGGTAGAGTCGTTTTTCTATTACGGGTTTTACTGAACAGATTTCCATAAGCTAGGCTGGAAGATTTCTATAAGCATTACATATGCAAAATGTAAAGGTAACAGATTTCAGCATTTGTATACTAGCTGTGCAACAACATTAAACCAAATAAAATAGTCTGAAGGTAAGTAGCATTATTAACTAATGACAGTATAAAAAATTGCAAACCATGCACCTTCAAGGTAAATATCGTTTCGAACTCGAGGGGACTTGAAAAATTGTTATCCCAGTTTTTATAATCAATCAAACATAAAAACTTGATCAACCAAATAAAGAAAACAGCTGGAGGAGGAGGTGCCCACTCTTGACTTTTCCTCTTCTCTTCTTAGTGTTTTGTGCAGTTTAACCAAAATAAAATGACATCAGCGCCTTGGGATTTTGGTGACACTATACAAAAAAATTGACTTATCTCATGAAAGTGAGCTATGTAATCTCTAAGTATTAAAAGTGCAACAATCTGAAGGTAGTAACAAGTTTCATCGTTGGTAGACTGGCTACGTAACATTATTAGAATGCCTTATATAAAAAATCTTCAATACATCCACAATCAACAACTAACCCTGAAATAATCCAGTGACATTAAGCGACATTGCTTAAATTTATCGGTAGCATTAGACTGAGTGCGGCATTAGTTAAATGTGGCATCACTTTAGCAGTAGCATTGCTTGACTTTACTGGTGGCATTATACTAACAGCAAAAAAGTCACAATAAGAGCATGGAAGGCCCATTCGTACAGTGGGTGTACCAATACGATGTACCTTCATGGACGCATAGAGTGGTGAGGGAGGGATGGTTTCCCAGAGCAACAAATATCCAGGCAACATATGTGGACTACGTCCCATTTTTGTTCTCCTATGTGCACTACAAAAAAAGTACACTTCTGTGATGATAAGTGTTTGTCATAGTATGTCACATTTTCTGTCATGCATGTACATCCATGACGATTTTATGACAGAATCAAGATATTCATACATGTGTTTTCATAGAAGTGTTCCATGACATTACCAAAGTTATAATCATGGAAGTGTCCACTTCCATGACGATAAATGACGCGTCATGAAAGTGCTTTCGTTAAGGGTGACCGACACGTGGCATCCACCATAACGGGTCACCGTTAAGCTATCGGGTTCGGTTTTGGATCCGATAACCCGTTAACAGCCTTGACCAATGAGGATTTTCCACGTGTAAAATTCTCATTGGCCAGAGGAAACACGTGTTGGCTCACCGTTGGGACAGATGTCATCCACTCATTGGACAGGAGGAGCCTATGATAGGTCGGCATGTGGCACGGCCCAACAGTGGCCCATTCCGGTGAAAAAGGCCGGCCTAGTAAAAATTAGCAGGCCGGCCCATATAAGGCCTACTTGTGTCAGGTCCATTTAAGTCCACGGCCCATATGAGGATGTGCCAATTCAGCCCATTAACGGCCCGTTAAAGAGTTGACACCATTGCAGCCCATCGTCAGTTCGTGCCCGTTAATAGCCTGCTATATATTTGGTCTCAATATCGGCACGATGTGATTTCGGCCTGTTAAAGGCCCATTCAAGGGATGGGCCAATTTTCAGGATGTACATCTTTTGGCCTTTTAGCGACCCATTTAAGTCTTGGGCTAATTCCTGACCCGGTGTGTCTTTCAGCCTGTTGACAACCCATAAATGAGTTGGGCCATTTGTTGTTGGACCTGAGTTTTGGCCTTTTAGCGACCCATTTAAGTGTTGGGCCAATTCACAGCCCGATGTGTCTTTCAGCCTATTGACGGCCCATAAATGAGTTGGGCCATTTGTAGTCGGACCTAAGTTTTGGCCTTTTAATGGCCCATGCTCTTCATCGTCCAATACCAGCCCGGTTTCTCTTTCGGCCTGCTAAAGGCCAACAACACAGTTGGGCCATTTACGGTACAACCTGACTTTCAGCCTCTTAGCGGCCCATGCTCTTCATGGTCCAGTATGAGCCCGCTGTCTCTTTCGGCCTGGTAAAGGCCCACAGTATAGTTGGACCATATGTAGCCCGACCTTAGTAACGGCCTATTAATGGCCCGTGAAATCAAATGGGCCCACCTGTTTCCCGCTTCGATGTCGGCCTGTTAACGACCATGGAGGTAAGAGGGCCAACCATTAACATTCGGCCTGGTAACGGCCTATTAATTAACTTAATGGGCCCACTAAAGTTCATACATGTCTTTAGGCCAAATTAGATAATTTGAGCCGATTACGACGAGCAATTATGCATAGGACCAAAACCGATCAAGCAAAGGTACGGCATACAGGGAAAAACGTTGCACATCCAGCATATATTAAAGGAAATTACATCCACTAGAAAATCAAAGATTGATGCCAGTGCAAATAAATGAACATAACTTAACGATCTACAATGTCACAATCTGCAACCTCAGCGCGGATGACGCCCATAAGCATGTGGGCAAGTTCTTGCTGCTTTGCTACACTGTCTCTGAAAACATTGATTAGTTGTTGTTGCGCATGAATGTGCACCTCTGATTCCTCCACCATTTCCATCATTACCTCAGCCATTAATTGGTTCACAAACATACATTTTTTCCATTGCATTCGAGACAGAGGAAACTGAACTGATTCAGATGGCGATTTTGGTAGGCTTGTATTATTGATAGTCGAGAGTGTCACGGCCACTTCAACATAACATAAATTAGGAGGGGAACCGAACAGATTAATCATGAGGTATTCCCATATTACTTGGCCTAGATTTATTGGAAAGAAACAATGGGGTTGCCTTGCTGTTTTCAGAGTTTTTCTTCTTATCTTTAGCAGCCTACACCAAATTAACACACTAGCATTGCTATCATTGGCCAAGTCAGGTAATGGGAAAGCAACATTAACACAATGAACGTTTGGGCAACTAGCCTACACCAAATTAACACACTAGCATTGCTATCATTGGCCAAGTCAGGTAATGGGAAAGCAACATTAACACAATGAACGTTTGGGCAACTAGCCTACACCAAATTAACACAATATGGAACAACTATCATCAGCCAGGTAAGGTAATACGAAAGCAACATTGACATAATGAATGAATGGGCAACCAGAGCAGCACTACAATTCACTAATGTGCATGATATGAGATAGTACACTCATGTAGCTCGGTATGCAAAACTACCAGGCAGTTTTCCTTACAAAAATCAACATTGGCGCCTTTAACATTTTGATACAACTAATTTTAGACCAGATAAAGGTTGGATTCACACGATTAACAAAATACATGCTGATGTAAAAATATAGTGATATACAACAGGTACTTACATCAGCATTGGAGCACAGAGAATTCCCGCAAGATATTTTCCTCGAATACGATCCCAATGGAAGAAGTCTTCTATCGTTTAACCTTATTTTCTAAAAGGGAGATGGGTAAGAAACATGTAGAAAATATGATCAGAATGCTATAAAATTTCATGATGCGGGGATATGCACACGCTTTTTAGAATGGAGTTGACATTCTTTTGCTGGACTGGAGCGGACTAGTTCTTTGGCCACAGGAATGTGCTTATTATTAGTAGGAGTTGGGTTTCTCTGTGCTGGAGCAGTATCTATGAAAACTGGAGTTGGTTTATTATCTCCTGGAGTTTGGATCTTTTGCAAAGACCTTCTTTGTAACCCTTCAAATTCTAACATAGTCGTCTTCCCCTTGCATGCCTTATATAGAAGAATGGTGCTTCAATTATAAAACAAGCTACAGTAGAGATGGAATAGGTACTGAAGAATAGAAAGGCATGACATATTGACATGAATTCCCTCCATCCGGAAATGAATGGATGGGTCTAGGCGTATTTCAGTTCTAGATACATCCAGTTTTATCCATTTCTGCGACATGTAATCCAGACGGAGGGAGTATGATGTAAGAGCGAGGGATACAACAGGACAACAGTGTAAAAAAACACTACTTGAATGTAAAAATGTATGCTAGCAGAATACATACAGAAAAACACTAAGGCAACATATGCGTGTATGATTGGGAAAACTAAGATGGCATTGCAAGAGACCACTAGAACAACCCTTCAATGTAAAAAAAGGAACATGGTATGGTAGACAGATGAAGTACATACTGATGAATAACAATGCATAAGATATTCAGAAGCATGATGTACAAACTAAGCAGATGGCATTGCGATAGAGTAGAATGACAGTACTTGAATTTGAAAACATGTTAACATGAATTGAATAGGTACTGAAAAACAGGAAGGCATGCCATATTCACATGCATGACAGCATGCTAAGCACAAGGCATTGCAACAGAGTAGATGCACTGTAGGACATTATATGCATGTTGTACCCATATCAAGGGCCATGTAAGATCAAGGACCTTGTGGGGTGAATAGGATTTCATCATCTTTCTGCAAGTCTTGTGAAGAACTGCCTTTACATGTTCCATCATATTGGGTATCATTGACGTCAAGTTTGTTGGCCGATACATTGCTCCGTGAGGTTCTTATGGATAAATCAGTATGTGCAATTATATCTGGCATGCATGGAAGACAACTAGTAGTTAGATTTATGTAATGAGTGCATGTAGGAGACGACATAAATAGTAGGGTTGGGGTTAACTAGTAGCAACAGGTCTCAAAAACTAAAGGGAGAACACAGATGAAAGCTACAGAATATGTATCGTTTGTATTCGAGATTAACTAGATGGCACACAAAAGTATTAAAGAACAACATAGGTAATACTTGAAGTGGTATAATACTAAAATCACACGCCTGTGGGATAGCATTGGCTGATGGATGATAACTATGGAACAGTGTTACCTAAAGAACAAGTCTCTTAGCTGAAGTATGGAACAGCGTTAACTCCTGAACAAGACCCGTAACAGATCAGCATGAATATACAGTGAAATGTGATAATCTATTTTCCATGCTTAGATGAATAACAAAGCCATAAATGTTGCACACAAGTAAGATGAGGGAACAACCTATCTAGCCGCCATCCATAGGAGTGAGCATCATGTGTTGACTTGTCGATGGACCTGCAGTTGTTGTCTTTTTCCATGTCGGGAACGTGCATTTGATGCAGGGAACTGTTGAGTGGGGACTATAGCTCCCTTCTAGTGTATGCTTCCCTTGTTGGAGCAGTTGCGGTGAGTCAGAAGATGGTGTGGCTGAAGATGCAAAAAACGCGTAATGTTAAGAACGACACATCTCTTTGATCTGAAGAAATACACTAAGAGATCAACAGCAAGGTACGAGAGTTGTCACACGTCTGTTGACAGAAGACTAAATTGGGGTCACACGATTTTATTTCATTTTGGTACCGTCCGATCTATGCCGGATGGCTTGATGGATGTCTTGTGCCTCTCGCTGACACTGTTCGGAATCTTCCCCGAAGAGCCAGTGATCAACGGCAGAGCAGCCTGCCTCCGCCGTCCGTGGCCCCGACCAAAACCCTACTCCCCACCCCCACCGCACTGTCGTGGTTGCGCCGCCCAGGGCCCATCCACAAAGACTCGCCGTCATCCAGATCCAGCGGCGGTAGTACCTTCAACCCACAGAACTCTAAGATAGCCATCTAAGAGCTGCTTACGCGGCGAACTTGCGCCCCTGCACCCTTACATTAGACACCAGCCAACCGACAGCCTAGGAGCTCTGCCGCCTTGAGGGGTGCTTCTTCCCATTGGGAGTCGATTGGCCCAGAATAAAAATTCAGACAACTGACACCTAAATAAAGTGATTTGAGATGAGGGTGCGACCTATCTGGCGGCATGGTGAAGTAGGCAGCTCAAGTTGTCGAGTCAGTGAGGTTGGCGCGGTTGTGGTGGCGACCGGCGGCATGGGAAGCAGAGATGTCGCGACGGTCGATGGCTACGGGGAAGCAGCGTCGGGGCTCTGGGCGGATCCGATGTTGGAGCCACTCCGGTGCCGTGAACAACAGCGGGGGTGAATCGGCTCCAGTACGGTTCACGCGGCCGTCGTTGAGGCAGCTCCTGCAGCATGGAGTAAGAGGCACACGGCCCGGTGCACGACGGCAAATGGACATCGTCTCCGGCATTAGGGAGGAGGGCGGCTGTGAATTTGGTGTGGTGGGGGCGCCATGGAGGAGGGGCTGAGGTTTCACGGCTCGGGAGAAGGGAGCTTCCAGGGAGAGGGTGATTTGGCCCCCACGAGGTATGAATGGGGAGGGAATTGGGTGGGGAGTGGAACCATGTATTACGGACACATTTGTCTAAAATGTGTGTGTGGGGGGGGGTTACAGTTCTACCCCTGCCTTTAGGCTTCTTGGCTTGGGTCTGTGTACTCAGGGTTGGGGATAGTAGAGTAACTTTGCTTCTCCCAAAATAGTGGGCGCGAGTGATTTCGGGCGAGGAGGGCGTGTTTTGAAATATAGTGGGCGCGAGTGATTTCGGGCGAGGAGAGCGTGTTTTGAAATAGTGGGCGTGAGCTATTTCGGGCGAGGAGAGGGTGTTTTGCCGACCATGGTTTATGAATTATTCAGCACATGTCATTTTGGACGAGGAGAAGGCGCGCTTGGTTGAAGTTACGAACCTACCCACGATGTACAACAGGCCAATTTATGTGTGTCCCACATAGGCCGGTAATTTCGCTTCTCCCATTTATTTGCTCGGGCGAATTCCACCGAACACAGGGTGTTTAACGGTTCGTTCAAATTTTTGGAGAACGAGCATCCACGTCTACCTTACCAAGTCAATTCGAATCAAATTTTGGAATATTAGCTTGCCACTTCTTTTTTAGATGGAGAGATGATGCTCGGGAGTAATGTGTTTTTACATGCTCATTGCTAGCGATTTACTATATGACAAATAGTTCACCCACTCAAAACGGGAATCAAACCCAAAATGAAATATCTCGATTCAATGAAATAGCTTGTTCACCAGGTCAAAATAGTGAACTAAATCCAAAATTGAGCATCTTAATCGAGTAGCTTGTTGTACAGTATTATAGTACTCCATGAACATGTTGAAAGTCAAATTAATGAACTTGTTTGATATACGCATATCTTCGTTTATGTGTGGATTGTAGACAACATGTTCTCCAATTTAAATATTTGAATGCAACTTTATATCGAAACATGGTTTATATCAGTCTTTGATGCATAAAACGCGGCCTCCCCCTCTCCCGGACTCCTTCTCTCTCTCTCTCTCTCTCTCTCTCTCTCTCTCTCTCTCTCTCTCTCTCTCTCTCTCTCTCTCTGTCGCCGACAATCTTCAATTCTGTCGCACGCATCCAACACACAAACCTTGTTGGTCCCTCTCCCTCTCTCTCCATCCCTCTCTCTCTCTCTCTTTGTGTGTGTGGGGGGGATATTTCTAGTTCGCATGCATATATACTCCATCTATAGGTCTCTCTCGCACACTATGTATGATTCTCTAGTCCAATATCTTGGGTGCACCCATCGTATGCACACAAATTCTTTGGCTCGTTGCCCGTAACTCTCTCACGCACCACTCTATCATCTCGGAGCTCTTCCCTCTCTCTCTCAAACTCTCCATCTACCTGGGTCACACATACACATGCATATCTCACTCGCACTTGATAGACCCATCTAAAACTCTATCTCTCTCCCTCGCTCTCTCTCCATCTCACACACACACAACCTCATGCCTAGCCATGTATGATGGTCTCTCACTCAATTGTAGGCACACACAATCCCCCCTATATGTATATGACTAGCTAATCTTAGTCTCCATCACAAACATGTGCATGGTCTATCTCGATTTCTCTCGGGGCATATTTCTATCGCGCACGCACCTCCCTCAATCTCCCACCCATATAGTCCGCTCACGATCTCGAGGGGATCTCTCTATTACAAACACACCTTCTCTCCCTCCCCATGCATCCATGTTCTTCATGTGTCCCTCTCGACCTTTGTTCCTTGTTGGCCAGACCTCTATTGGACATGTGCTAGGGGTGTCTCTCTCCGTTGCAAACAATCACGCACTAGCTATCTTCATGTATATCCTCACCTCGCTTTTCTATCTCGGAGATGCATGTGTGATATGTTTGCATAAGAAATGAAAAAAAACACTCGCTCTCTAATTTATCATTTGTTGTCACTTTCTCTTTCACACACATACTCCTTTTGCACACTCACTCATTCTCCTTCACACGCACTTGATCTCTCTCAACTTAGGAACTCTCTTCGGTCCATAGCATATAGATTTATTGAAAAGTCAAACATCACAAAGTTTGACAATGTACGTGGAGAAAAACATTTACATCTAGAATGGCAAACATATACCATTAGATTCCCCATGAGATGTAGTTTCGTATGATGTATCTTTGGTATTGTAGATATAAATAACATTTGCATAAACCTGATCAAAGTTTCCAAAGTTCGACTTCTAAAAAATTTACATGCACTGCATTATCGAGCGGATGCAATATCTCTTTCCCCCTCTCAGCTATCTGACGCACCACTCAGCCTTATCGGGGTCCTCTATCTCTCTCAAACTTTATATCTCCCTGGTTCACACATACACATGTCTTGCTCACGCTACATATAGACCCATCCAACACTCTCCGCCCTTGTTCTCTCTCTATATGAC
>NC_041391.1:374510971-374624070 GCF_002162155.2 Triticum dicoccoides | reverse complement strand
CCTCACTCCGTCATAGGCGCACGCACTCCCCCCCCCCAAGTATGATTATCTCTCACTAGCCATCAGGAACACACGTATTGTCTCCTTCCATCCATACGTCTATCTTGATATCTCTCGAGGTATCTTCTATCGCGCACACACCTTGTCACTCGATCTCCCACCCATGTAGTCCCATCACGATCTCTAGGGGATCTCTCTATGACAAACATACACTCTCTCCTCCCCATGTCTGCATTTTCTCCGTACGTCTCTCTCGACCTCTCTCCCTTGTTTGTCAGACCCCTCTTGGCCACGTGCTAGGGGTCTTTCTCTATCGGTTGCAAATAACCACACACTATCTCCTCACCTTGCTTCCGTTGTCGAAGATGCATGTGTGATATGTTTGCATAAGACACACATGCTTTTTCTCTACTTTTATCATGTGTTGTCCATGTCTATTTCACACACGTGCACACACTTTTTTCACTCACTCTTTATATTTCTCTCTCTCTCTCTCTCTCTCTCTCTCTCTAGTTAGGGACTCTCTCAGGTCCATAAGCATATGGATGTTTTGAAAACTCAATCCTTAGAAAAAGTTTGACCAGGTATATGTGGAGAAACACATTTACATATGAAACAATCATTAGATTCATCACAACATGTACTTACTTCATACTATGTTATCTTTGGTATTGTAGATATAAGTAATTTCTTTATAAACTTGGTCAAAGTTTCAAAAGTTTGACTTTAAAAAAATGTTGGCACTACATTATCGAATGGAGGGAGTAGCTCTTTCTATCTCTCTGCTATCTCTCACGGGCCTCCCCTCTCACTCGTACTCTCTATACAGACGGATTATACGCTCACTGTGTCAGCGTATAGCTTCGTATATTGTTTAGTTGGTCGGTCAACCAGTCCAAATGTTGCCTTGTCAGCTCATGTTCTCTATCTTCGTGTGCTGGCCCATGTGGCAGTGGGTGAAAATAAGTAAACTAGAGGCCCATCTGACACGCGGTGAAGTAAACAAAGTCAAAACCACTCGGGGTAGCACTTCTTCCGCGTGAAGGACGCACTCGCTCACATTCACCACTTCGCGGCGGCATGCACAGAAGGACGCACTCGCCCACACCCAGTAGGCCAGCACACAACACACACAAGCACACGTGTACATCAGCGTCACTGCCTGTTGAGATGGACGGCGAGGCAGCCAACAAGCGGAGGCGGCTCGAGCTAAAACCGCATCCGGCGAGGCTGGACTTCATCAGCAGCCTCCTCGACGACATGCTTCTCGTCATCATCGGCCTCCTCCCCACCAAATCTTCCATGTAGACTGCCCTGCTCTCCCGGCGGTGGCGCCCCCTCTAGCGCCGCGTTCCCCTAAACCTCACCGTCGACAGCTGCCTCTGCGACAAGGATTGCAAACGCTTGGCCATAATATCCAAGATCCTTTCATTGCACCTTGGGCCAGCCAGACGCCTTGACATCGGCATGTTCAGTACCAACTGCAAGGTCCAAGCCAAGTTCGACGAGTGGTTCTTATCTCCCGCCCTAGATCATCTTGAGGAGCTCAGCTTTGAAGCTGGACGATGTTGCTCTCTGCCGCCGTCCGCGCTCTGCCTCATGCCAACGCCGCGCCGCGCCAGCTTCACCTCCTACTATCTTCCCCAGATTAATGTCACGCCCGCCCTTCTTCTCCCTCAACTCAAGCAGCTCGACCTCTTCGACGTTGTCATCTCGAAGAAGGCTATGGATCACCTGCTCCGCAGTTGTACTGCGCTCGAGTACCTTCATCTTGAGCAGATCCACGGGTTCATTAGCCTCCACATCGCCTCGACGAATATCCGATGGATTTATGTGTCTTGTTGGCCCCACAACAAGACATCAATTGGGAAGAGATCACTCCAGCTGTTCCACGTTATGGTCATTGATAATGCACCTTTCCTTGAGAGATTGCTTGTATCGGATCTAGAAGGTCCAACAAAAATCAGGGTCATTGACGCGCCGAAATTGACAGTGTTGGTGTACTAGTATGCTAAATTCTCCAAACTGTTTATTGGATCCATAATCGTTCAGATACAACACTCATCTTCTTCTCCGTCTTCTTGAAATTCACATTTTTTAATTTCTTCTTGATGTATTTACGACTGCCTTCCAGAAAATGGTTCCCACAAGCTTGACCCAGTCTATGCGCACAGTGAAGATCTTGGCAACAAAATCTATCGGCCCCAATCTGGATCAAGTTGTTGGATTCCTTACATGGTTTCTGTGAACGGAGAAGCTACGCATCGAGGTGAAACTTCTTTCCTATTAGTAAGTGGTAATCACAACGTAGCTCAATTTTATCGTAATTTTCCCAAATTACGATGACAAGTGTAGTGTTCAAAACTGCATATACGCACTACACCGAAAGAAATGTTTTTAGTATTTTTTTTCTCACGTGATCACCTGCATCATTTCTTTGTTGTACTACTATAGTAGCCTAGGCTAGTCATAGTGGAAACTAACTTAGACTAGTAACTTTGTGGTTACCCTAAGAGCAAGTACCACTGTCCTGGCTTACTCTTCCTATTTTGTAGTATCAAAATTTGAACATAGATTTAACTGACAAAATGTTAATGCATGTCACTAAAAATTATATTGTTGGATTCGTATTTGAAGATAATTTCAAATGGTATAATTTTTGGTGACATGCATTGGCATTTTCTTAGGTACATCTATGGTCAAAATTTTACACTAAATACGAGGTAATACAAAAGGGGCTATAACAGCCCTCCACTATGTAGGCCAAAACATGTGCCAAATTCACTTGTCATGCATTTGGCATCGATGCCCCTCCATTGCTCACCTGGTGCCCCAATCTGGATCACCTACTCTGCTCCGGTGCCAAATTAACTCATGCAATGAAAAAACACTTGCGTGGGAGAGGGAGAGGACTAAGGCAATACAAAATATTTGTTTGGGAGAGAGAGAGGCTGGTGTAGTTGGTTTGATTGATTTGTTTATACACGTGGTCTGTGTGCACGGTGGTGCCAACTCTCTCACATCATGAGAGCGGTCCCAAAATCTTTTGATTTTACATTGATGCGTATTATGTGGCATACTTTTGAGAAATATAGCATCAGCCACATAGTGGAAGGCAACAAATGCCCAAGCTCTTCACGTGCTCCTAGGTAAATGAGAGGAAAGAGAAATAGAGAGAGAGATAGAGTGAAAAAATATCACTAGCCATCCAACCCTATCGTATGAGCAAATGATATTCGTACCTCTTGATGACACGGGAATCTTATACAGCCAGCTGCTCTAATATGTTCTCTTCTTTTGCAGATAAAAAAAGACCCAAAAGTGATAAATGTGTTGCACTATAACAATCCCATCGAATGCCTTGATCTCCATCTTCCAGAAATTTATTTGATCGACTACCGAGGCAGCACATCTGAGATTAAATTGGACAGGTTCTTTGTTCTGGAGGCAAGTGTGCTCAAGGTAATGAGGTTTGGCGTTCTCCGGAGTAACAATGAATGGCGTGCTGATCACCGCAAGCGTCTAAGCCTAAATGACAAAGTCTTCACAGAAGCTGAATTTGTTTTCGAAACATCAAGTGGCCAGAGACTCGAAAATTTATTTGTCCATTAGTGACTTGTCATGGCGGTGGATTTTAGTTTGTACGATAATGCTGCATCCACTTAAAGTAACGAAAGTTCTTACGTAAACTTCCTAGTAATTCCCTCTTCGTAGGTGCAGCATTACTCCTAACATTTGTAATATCAGATTGAAACTTGTAATATTGATGTGTCCTATTCCTGCGTTTTTAGAATCCTGCGAATCAAAGAGGTCCTGAGTTGGTGATGATGTTGTGCCTACCATCTTTCACCAATAGCCGTCGGATCTAGATCTGATGCATACAAACCAAACTTCTCAAGTTTTGCAAAAAGATGCCCACACTTGTTCCCTATTTACAAACAACTCCTTGTCTCACATAATCAGCCTTATCTCCTCCCCAACACATCTAGAAGGCCATGGAAAAATCTGGCGCGATGGCCGCTGCTGGCACCGTCCACCCCCAATCTTGGTGTTCCGTGCAATGCACAGGCATCTCGCATGAGAAATTATGTCGAACACGGCTAGTTGTAAGCAGGCTAGCTCTATAGCCATGATGATAGTGACTGCAGATGGTGAGGTTGACTATGGTATGCCGAACACGGGGCCTATACTCAGGTGTCATCTCCGGCGCAGGGTCTTGTCACTTCACTGTGAGGAGCAACACGTACTAATTTGACCAATGGGTAGTACAGTTCTACTACCTTGGTAGTACTACTGCTAGTACTAGCACCACCGGCTGGATTTAGTAGTACTATCACGTCCATTTGGATTTAGTATTTGACTAACAATATCTAGTAATGCATGTCACAAAAAATGTACTACTCCCTCTGTAAATAAATACATGGTGTATTGTTTTCTTCCTATCGGCGAGAGAACTTAATGTATTTTTGCTAATTAATATGATTACATGCAATGAACTAACCACTGCATGTAATGTTTGGTAGTCTCAAGTCATTGAAAGCAAGCACGGCCCACATCTCTCATTGGTAGATATGTCACGAAATAAGAAACGAGGATGGAGTTAATGTACCGTGCCCAAGTGTTTTGGGATTATTTGGTTTTCGTAAGGTGACTTACACAACATTTTTGGTTACATGCATTGACATTTTATTAGTTAAATCGAAGGTCAAAACTTGGTGCAAAATGCAAAAGGGACCAATAAATGAGTAAACATCAAAGTTCTTTCGTTTGGCCCCAACTAGAGCTCCGGTGAGATGACTATACAGCACCGGCACGGAGGGGGACGTAGCTTCATTGACTTACTACACCTGCCTTTGGGTGTATGACACGTGGGCCCAACGGGTGGCTGGCCCACCTGTCATACAGCCAAAGGCAAGTGCAGTAGAGGACCGAGGAGTACATGGCCAACTCGCACATGAATTCAACGCAGTCTGCACTTCTCATATAAAGGCTCCCGCCAGTCCAATCTATGAAATCATACGCACCTACGCACCCTAACCAAGGGCAAGAGTGATCACTCCAATCACAAGATTAGTTGACTAGAAGCTAGACCCATGGAGGCGATGAGCGCGAGCATCAGCCGGCTATGCCGGATGGTCCACGATGTCGGCCTGCGGCCCGGCAACGAGGAACGTATCCAGGTAGTGCTTGAGGCCGCCAAGGCGAGGGGCCTCTTGGATGATAGCTTCATCTCATTGTTCGACGAGGTCCTCGTCGGCTTCCTCGACAAGTTCATCGTCGTCAAGAAGCTCGCAGACGACCTTGACATACGTATCCAGCCCATGCTCCGAGGCACTGGTGGCCCTGCAACTGCCCGCCGTCATGCTGGAGAATGTGCACCTCGAGGTCACGCTCGCCGGGCACCGCCTAGCGCAGCAAGACACCATCGACATAATCACCCACATCTACGCGCAAATCATCCACAAGGACTACTACATGCAAGAGGAGGATGATAGGACGCTAGCCTTCTTGGACCACAGGGAAACCTTGGACGGCATTGTTCGGAAGCACGTTGAGCTCGCCGCCAATGCCGCTGCTCCTCACACGTCGGTTGGTGACTCGGCGCACTAGGGCGTGAGGCTGTCGTTGATGGATCTGTATGTATCTTTATCTTTCCGTCAAATCCATGTAGTAGTATATGGTACTACTAGTAATTATCTTACCTTTCGCATCAACTTCATATTTTTCATACGTACTCCATGCATGAACTGTGCCAGAACCAAACTTCTCATTACTCTAGGGAAAATTGTTATTTCTATCTATCGGTCGTGCTGAGGGAGTCCTGGACTAGGGGGTGTCTGGATAGCCGAACTATCACCGTCGGCCGGACTCCAAGACTATGAAGATACAAGATTGAAGACTTTGTCCCGTTTCCGGATGGGACTTTCCTTGGCGTGGAAGGCAAGCTTGGCGATGCGGATATGTAGATCTCCTACCATTGTAACCGACTCTATGTAACCCTAGCCCTCTCCGGTGTCTATATAAACCGGAGGGTTTTAGTCCATAGGACACATAACAATCATACCATAGGCTAGCTTCTAGGGTTTAGCCTCCTTGATCTCGTGGTAGATCTACTCTTGTACTACCCATATCATCAATATCAATCAAGCAGGAGTAGGGTTTTACCTCCATAGAGAGGGCCCGAACCTGGGTAAAAACTCAGGGGCCGGAAAGTTTCTGAACTCGTGGTAGATTGGACGCGGTTCCGAATTTAATTCCACCCGCCCACCCAAACACAAGCGATCTATCCCGAATCCGGCAAGAGCCCACTGAAACAGTACATCATTACTAGGCCAGATTCCTCCTGGTTATGGACAGGATAAAGGACTGCCGTGAGGAAAGCGCAATTTCAATTTTCTGCAATAATTGCACGAACAAAGGAATCATGAACGCCATAAGTCGTCGCAAAATTACACGCTTCGCCGACCTAGTGTCCATAGTACAAAAGTACTGTGCGATGGAGAGCGCCTGGAAAACCGAAACCAAATTTTGGGACAATCCGGCTCTGAACACAACCCTAGTCTGAAATAAAAGGGTGCATCATATTCATGCACATGGGTTAAAAACCGAAAAGCAAAAAAGCCCTAAAGGGAACGGAACTGTACTGGAGGGGTGGCTCAGCGGACCTTGCAAAATTCATAGCATAGAGGGCTCCACTCCAACGCATAGCCTTCGAGCATGTCGGATACTACGGCAGGTGGCCAAAAGTGGCGAAGAGCTTCTAGCCCCAGAGAACCAGCCCAGCAGTACCAGTACGGTATTAATAGTCGTTGAGACTTTCGCATCAAATAATATGCGGAAGCGAACACTCCGCAGCCTCGCCGAAGTCTACCAAGTAGCAACAATAAATCCATGGAGCGACACGGCTATTACCTTCAACGCCAGTGACGAACCTAAATTCCGAACAGCTCGAGCGCCAGCTGCATTGGTCCTAAGTCCAGTAGTGGACGGCATTCGCCTTACTAAGGTACTCATGGATGGCGGCAGCGGATATCACACTTTATTAGGGCGAGAGGCATTCACAATTTTTCAAGCTATACCCCATTACGGGTACATGAAGCTCAAAATGCCCAGGCCCAACGGAATTATCTCTCTTGTCAGTGATCCGGACATAGCACTCCGTGCCGAAAATAAGACAACAACACTAGCCCTAGAAGCACTATCCGAAGCCCTAGCGGCCGAGGAACTCACTGCGCTGCGCTCCACAGTGAACAGGGACGACGTGATGCTCGACAAGAGATCCAAGTCCACCTCTTTTAAGCCAGCGGACGAAATAGTCAAATTCCAAGTCCATCCAACGGACCCCACAAAGACGGCCTCCATTGGGGCACAATTAAACCCTGATGTAGACGCTGCACTACGAGAATTCCTTTGGGAAAATTGGGATATCTTCGCCTGGCACCCTTCAGACATGCCAGGAATCCCACGCAGGTTGGCAGAGCACAGCCTAAATATCCTAAAACGATTCAAGCCAGTCAAACAGGTTCTTCGGCGATTTTCCGAACCCAAAATATAGGCAATGGGAGAGGAGCTAGCCAAACTATTAGAAGCCGGATTCATCAGAGACATAAAACATCCGGACTGGCTAGCAAACCTAGTAATGGTACCAAAGAAGGACAAATCCTGGCGCCTATGTGTCGATTTCAAGGACCTTAACAAGGCTTGTCCAAAGGATCCTTTCCCCCTCCCCGCATCGATCAAATTATAGATGCTACCGCAGGGCACGATTCATTGTGCTTCCTCGACGCATACTCCGGCTACCATCAAATCAAGATGGCGGAGCCAGACCAAGCCGCAACGGCATTCATTACTCCATAGGAACCATTCTGCTTCAACACAATGCCCTTCGGGCTCAACAACGCCGGCACAACATATCAGCGCATGATTCAGACATGTCCGGCAACCCAGATCACCAAAACAGTGGAGGCATACGTAGACGATGTGGTCGTCAAGTCTAAACACGTCGAAACTCTAGTAGATGACTTGAGGCTCACATTTGACAACCTCCGAGCATATGCAATTAAGCTCAACCCGGAAAAATGCGTTTTCGGCGTACCAGCCGGAAAACTCTTGGGCTTCATTGTATCCGGTAGAGGAATTGAAGCAAACCCAGCCAAGATCCGAGCTCTGTCACAATTGGATATTCCAAAAGACCTCAAGCAAATACAAAAATTGACTGGATGCGTGGTGGCTCTAAGCCGCTTCATTTCCCGCTTGGGAGAAAAGGCATTACCCCTTTATCGCCTCCTCCGGCGCACCGAACACTTCGAATGGATGGATGCCGCCACGGCCGGACTCGAAGAAATAAAGGCCATATTGGCAACCAATCTGGTCCTGGCCGCGCCCAACTTGGGCGAACCAATGCTATTATATATCGCGGCAACTCATCAAGTTGTAAGGGCGGTACTCATCATCGAACGAGAAATAGACGGACATAAGTTCCCTCTTCAAAAACCAGTGTACAATGTATCCACTGTCTTAACTCCATGCAAATCCCGGTATCCGCATTATCAAAAGATAGCGTACGCAGTGTTCATGGCATCCCAGAAGCTTCGACACTACTTTCAAGAGTGTTCGATAACAGTAGCCTCCGAAGTACCTCTCAATGACATTATAAACAACCGTGACACGACCGGTAGGATTGCAAAATGGGCCATCGAGCTCCTACCATTCAACATAACCTATAAACCATGGCGAGCCATCAAGTCGCAAGTTTTGGCTGACTTCATCGCCGAATGGACTGAAGCCGAACTCCCTAAAGAGTACGGCGCATATTCTAACTGGATCATGCACTTCGACGGCTCCAAAATGTTAGCCGGCCTGGGGGCTGGCATCGTCCTGACGTCCCCAACCGGGGACACAGTCCAATATGTACTTCAGATAAAGTACACGGACTCCAACAACGCAGCCGAATACGAGGCCCTTCTACATGGCCTCCGGATGGCGGTCTCCATGGGCATTAAACGCCTAGAGGTGCAAGGGGATTCGAACCTCGCGATATCCCAAATAAATGGAGACTTCGACGCCAAGGATCCAAAAATGGCAGCTTACCGTAACGTCATTTTGAAAATGTCACCTCGGTTTGAAGGGCTCAAATTTCACCATATTGCCCGGGATAATAATCAAGCGGCGGACGTATTGGCACGCATCGGCGCAAAGCGCGATGCCGTCCCCCCCAATATCTTCCTAGAACGGCTTTTCAAGCCATCCGTACTATGGGAAGGGGAGTCCGAACATAACAATCCGGACCCAACCGCACTACCCGACACCATACACTCTGACACAATCGGCGGTTCTACCAATGAAACAACACCTTCAGCCCACGAAATAATGGCAGCCATTGCCCCATGGACCGAGCCATTCCTAGCTTACCTAACTAAGCAAGAACTTCCCGAGGACCAAAATGAGGCCCGCTGCATAGTACGGCGCTGTAAAGCCTATAAGGTCCATGAGGGAGAGCTTTATAAGAAAAGCACAACCGGAGTCCTTCAAAGGTGCATCTCCGAAGAGGAAGGGCGAAATCTTCTGGCTGAAATTCATGCCGGACTCGGTGGGCACCACGCCGCAGCCCGGGCCCTTGTAAGCAAGGCCTTCCGTACAGGATTTTATTGGCCAACGGCCCGGACAGATGCTCAGGATTTAGTCCAACGATGCGTCGGTTGCCAGCTCTTTGCTAACCAAAGCCACATGCCACCCACCGCCCTGACAACTATACCCATCACCTGGCCGTTCGCGGTCTGGGGGCTTGACATGGTTGGACCCCTTAAAGGGGGAACCCACAAGCAAAAATACCTATTGGTCATGGTGGATAAATTCACCAAATGGATAGAGGCCAAGCCAGTTAAGACGGCCGAATCCGGACCTATGATAGACTTCATATCAGGGGTAGTACACCGTTACGGTATCCCCCATAGCATCATCACTGATAACGGCACAAACTTCACGGCCGACGAGGTTAAACTCTGGTGCAAAAACATGGGAATTAATCTCGACTACGCTTCAGTCTATCACCCTCAAAACAACGGTCAAGTCGAGCGAGCAAATGGTCTAATCATGAGCGGCATTAAACCCAGACTAGTGCGGTCCCTCAAGGAATCTAACACGCACTGGGTAGAGGAGCTCGACTCCGTACTCTGGGGGCTGTGGACTACGCTGAATCACACTTCCGGATTCACACCATTTTTCATGGTGAACTGCGCAGAGGCAGTCTTGCCCTGCGACATAATTCATGACTCACACTCCGGGAGCTCGTGTCAAAGGAAAACATAAATTTTGTACGCATGCGAGCAGTAAATTCAAAAAAAAGAAAAAAAATCAAAAAATATGAAAGTTTGTGGGACTGAAGATATTCAGGTTCGCAAGATGTGTGCACGTTTTTGTTGTGTTTGGACATCGTAGGAGCTCGTGGAGAAAAAAAACAAATTTTAGCTCAAAAAAACTTTGAAAAAATGCAGTATTTTGTTTTTTTCTCTAGAGCGCCTCGTACGTCATTTGATCATCAAAACTTGCAAGCACCTTGTGCACTCAAGCCTCTTTGACGCCAAATAAATTCAATTTTTTTTAACGTTTTTGCTATTTTTTTCGAATTTACTGTTCATAGGCATAAATTATTTTTTTCCTTTGCCACGAGCTCCCAGAGTGTCCAACCAACACAAAATTGTGCACGCGCCTTGCGGACATGACTATCTTCGATCCCACCAAATTTCATATTTTTTTGATTTTTTTGCTATTTTTTTCTGGATGGTCAAAGTACTTTGACCGGACGGTAATGGCGCAAAAGGGCATTTCTATAAGTAACACTAACGGCGGAGGGGCAAAACTAAGCATACCTGAAAATTAGGGGCAAAACTGAGTAGTGGGTTCGAGTTAGGGGCAGAACTGGAATTGGCCCTTCTTACTAAACATGTAATATAACATAACTAGTTGGGCACTTGTCTGATAAAGCACTAATGACCCCTACGCCTGGTCTCCACGCATGCCCCGGTTTTTCTATAACCGCGAGGGTATTCGGACACACTCCGGACTGTCAGGTCCCGAGGTTGAAGCAAAAAGGTCCGCAATGACAAACGATCTACAATCCGGCTAGAAGTTATTTTACATGTCATTTAAATTTGCATAGTCAACTTGACTGATTGTATTCCTCTTCAATACCATCTAGCAGGCTGTCTAGTTTACAGTCCCGCTGGGAATACTTTGCGGCCAACTCTACTTGGCCGTACATTAAGCTCACAGGGATCTCCTTCCCATTGGGCCCCACAGGCCCGACCTCGGCCATGTGGTTCGGGTCGGCCTTTGTGTACCTTGTCTTCACCATGGCCCAGGCCTCCCTGGCGCCTTGACGGCAGGCCGATATCTTCCATAGACGGAAGCGCCGCCGAGCTCCCTGAAGCTTCTCCACAAGCCCTCCAAGACCCTCGGGTAGGGAGATGGGCGGCCATAAGGCCTGGGCGACGCCGCTCATCACCTGCCGAACTCGTTCGTGCAGTTGCAACAGCTCGGGAAGCTGGTCACCCGTTGAATCGGGCATCTCCTCTGCAGGACGGCCTGTGAGCATACCTACAGACATATTCTGGTTAATCGACTTCCTCGCCGAACTCTTGTTTTTAAAAGTTCGTTCAAGCACTTACTGTAAATGCCGCGACGAAGCCGCAGATTCTCCATCACGGAGTAAGACAGCTGGACCCGAACATCTTTTAGTTCCTCGCCCAGCTGAGTGTTGGCATCTTGGAGGTTATTCTTCTCCTGCCGCACCCTTGTCAGCACCTTCTCGCCGGCCTTTAGCTGGCGTAGTAGCTGCTGCCTGTCCGGATCTAGTCTGACACCATCTGCAATATTATTGTCAGACTTATACACACGCCGCACTTCGCAAGTTACTTATCATTCGAAGTATGTATTACCAGAGGGGATCTTTGTGGCTCCCCCTACGGCGGCTAGTGCGGCCTCAAGTTGGGCCTTGCACTCTTGCAGTTCCTGGGACAGGTGGGTATTCTTCTCCGTAAGATCCTGCACAACAAATGATCCTTAAATCAGTTATTCTAACTATTTTAAGTCTCGGGGGCTACTGGCATATATAACTTTCAAAATTACTCACCCGTATGTCTTTTACATACTGCTCCGTGGCTCTGGCTAGACCATCTTGAGCAGCACGGAGGTGCGCATCTCCCAAATTGAAGGCATTTAACGCCTCCGGGGAGAAGCATGCATCATGAAGAACTGTCCGGCGATGCCTGTGATTCATGGCGCTCTCCACCTCAGATCTGGTGGCGGACAACCTGTCGGAGTCCTCTGTTGGAGGGGCACCCGACGCGCGCCCTGCGTTCGCCTCCCCCTCCGTACCTGGCGTTGGAGCCTGGCCGGCTGAGGTTTGATAGGCAATCTCCCCGGACACAGTCCGGCGAGCGCTTTTTCTCCTGAAAAAGCCACGGCCATTAATATGCCTCCCAGGAACCTTTTTCTGAAACATGGTGGCAATCCATACCGTTGCGGCAATGTCTCGATCCTCGCCGCACTTCTCTTCCGCCTGCTGGGCCGAGCTACCACTTGTTGGCTAGCCGCCGCGGGTTCGGCTTCCCGCCTCGGAGGCACCTCCTGCGGAACACCATTGGTATACGGTGGTCAGAAATAAGCATGGATAAGTAATGGTATCAGGACTCTGGTCACAGTTACCTGGGGAACCGGAGATATGTCGGGGTAGTCGGCCATAATGGCAACCAAAGCATTGTCAGTGCTAAGTTGGTGGAACACCCCCTCAATCAGCTCCACCTTTATGTCCGGATCCTCTTCGGAGGCCGGATCGAGGGATCGTTCCGGATCCTCGGGTTGTGGAGCCGGGCTGTGTATATTCTCTACGGCCCGGCGCAATTCATGCGTCAAAATCATAAAGTGAGACACTCAACTTTGGAATATGGATCAGATAGACGAACGTCTGCTTACCCAGCTCTGAGGGTTGTTCATCGAAAATCCATTTAATGGACTCGCATGAAGGAAGTCCTCCTTCTCCCCTTTGTACAGGCCAGACAGGATCTTCACCACATCATCTACCGATCCCGGCCCCTTGCGGCCATGGCGGGTGGCATCATCCTCCCCATTGAAATCCCACATGGAGTGGCCCCTATATTGGAGCGGTTGCACCCCTCGCATGATGCATGTGGCCATGACTCCAATCATGGATAATCCGGAATGAGCCAATAACCTTATTCAGCCCATCAGATATTAAACGTCCCCATCATTCTCCCGATGAGGGCTCCGCGGGCGCCAACTTAGGCGTTTCTACAGAGGAGCGTTGCTGAACTCCGGGAGGCCGATCCGAACTGGGTCCCGCAACGGGGCGTCTTCCATGTAAAACCATTCCGAAGGCCAGTCTTCGGACGCCTTCTTCGGGGTTCTGGATAGATATTCGTTCCCGGCGATGCGCCATATTTCGGCTCCGCCCACTTGATATATCGACCCCTCGTGAGAACGGGGCACGAGGCAGAACAATCTCTTCCATAGCGCAAAATGGGCCTCGATGCCCAAAAACAGCTCGCAAAGGGCTACAAAGCCCGCGATGTGCAGGATGGAGGCAGGCGTGAGATGGTGAAGTTGGAGTCCATAGAACTCCAGGAGCCCCCGGAGAAACTGATGTATGGGAAATCCGAGTCCCCTTATTAGATAAGGGACGAAGCATACCCCCTCTCCTTTGGAGGGATTGGGGACACTCTTCGCCTGTTTTCCGCCCTTGTAGGTGGCAAGTTCGGCTCGAACCGGCATCATAAAGGGCGGGGGAAGAAATCCCTCGGCTTGGAGCGTCACCAGCTCACTATGCGGGACCGAGCATCTCCCCCAATCTCCTGGCAGAGGGCTAGGAGCGCGAGAGGAGGAGCCGCGTCGACTGTCCATGATGGAATGGATCTTTGGTCAGAGGCGCTCCGATGAATGCTCACGGAAGGAGGATGGTGTGATTCGGATCTGGATCCTCGCCTCTCTTTATAGGCAGCTCACTCGCGCAGCTAGGGGGTAGAATATAAAAATACCCTGGCTTTTCGCATTGTACGACACGTGGAAGATGGCCATTATTGGACATAGAAGCCAAGGAGCGCAGTATTTTTAAGAATTTGGACACCATTCCGCGAGTACATGGAATTTGGAGAAGAACCCGCCTTGCAATGCCGAAGACGATATGCGAGCCGGACTCATCGACATTGAAGCCTGGTTTGGGGGCTACTGAGGGAGTCCTGGACTAGGGGGTGTCTGGATAGCTGAACTATCACCGTCGGCCGGACTCCGAGACTATGAAGATACAAGATTGAAGACTTCGTCCCGTGTCCGGATGGGACTTTCCTTGGCGTGGAAGGCAAGCTTGGCGATGCGGATATGTAGATCTCCTACCATTGTAACCGACTCTGTGTAACCCTAGCCCTCTCCGGTGTCTATATAAACCGGAGGGTTTTAGTCCATAGGACACATAACAATCATACCATAGGCTAGCTTCTAGGGTTTAGCCTCCTTGATCTCGTGGTAGATCTACTCTTGTACTACCCATATCATCAATATCAATCAAGCAGGAGTAGGGTTTTACCTCCGTAGAGAGGGCCCGAACCTGGGTAAAAACATTGTGTCCCTTGTCTCCTGTTACCATCCGCCTAGACGCACAGTTCGGGACCCCCTACCCGAGATCTGCCAATTTTGACACCGACACGCGCCATGGAGAAAAACCAAATTTTACAAGTTACAAGTTCAAAAGGAAAAGCCCGTCGTGTTCGCATCGCACCCCCACACGGTTGGTCCGGCACGCCACTCAAGGGGGAATGCATGCTGTGTTGCATTTTCACTTACAAGTGGGACCGCATTTGAGCAATTCGACTATCGGCAAACCCCCACCCCGCCTACCGCGCAATGGCTGAGAAAATAGGAGGGAGAAGAGATGGTTGTTATGGCCCATACTGCTAGACGTGAATGGGACTCGTGTGGGTGGCATGTGCCATACTGCTAGACGTGAATGCTAGTTATGGCCCATGCCACCCCACAATATCAAGCCTATATCAAGGTGCTGGTTAGATAGAACAAATTTCCTGGAGTCCGTGCTCAACCCTCCTCTATCTCTCTTCTCGACCAGCCAGCAGACGTGTAGAGCCCATCATCTGTTTGCTCATATGCGGTCCCACATGTCAGTGAAAACGCAAGAGGACCCACTAAACCTGCACATCTTTCACCTCAATCTGCTGGTGATGAAAAACAAATCCAATAAAGATCTTCGATGGCCACTTTTGGAGTTACTCAAGAGTAGTAAGATTCCATTTACAGTTTAACCCAAGATGCACATCATGTGGCTTCAACTACCACTCCATTTTCTTGCATGAGACGACCTGGATGCTGGATGTCCCACATGTCGGCAAAAGGAGGAAGAACTCGACCAAATATTTGGTTGTGCTCTCGGATTACACTAGTTCTGCTAAATTAAAATTTTATTGTGTTGAATGGATGCAAGTTTTGGTATTGGGAAGAAGAGTACATCGATATATTGATAGAGCGCAATTTAGTAGATGTGCTAGCACTTTTAGCTAGCATAGAGGCTAGAGATGAGACTAGTGCACTTGTTGATAAAATAGAGGCTAGAAGTGAGACTAGATGCGAGGAAGCAACGTCTACTTCTTTACACTCGAGGAAGAAAGAAGCACGCAAGATCAAGCCTCCGCAGATCAACAATGAATGCATCGAGAAGGCACTAATCCAACTTATAGGAGCAGTTATGGAAGTTGGATATCTTCTAAAACGTATTCTTGTGGTTCTTGTTTTCTTTGGTCTTGCTTTTCTAGTCAAATTTTGGTGATGTATTTCCATGTACCAAAAATCAATGATGAAAAAAAGATATGTGTTTGCAAAGAAATATGTACGTGGCATGGATGCGTCCACGTGTTGGGCGCACGGCCACCGCATCTGAGAAATGACCCAGAGACAACCACATTGCCCTACCCAAACGGACAGAATCCAGGCAAAATGGAGGTCTTGGGGTCATGTGTTGGAGCTGGCCTTACAAGTGGGGCCGCAGTTGAGGAAACCGACTATCGGCAAACCCCCACCTCGCCCGCCGCGCGATGGCTGAGTTAGAGAAACGACGAGGTTGAAGAGATAGCTGTAGCACGGACTCCAAGAAATATGGTGTCAGATGGAAGTCATGCTGGTGGCATGTATTGTACTCCTGGACGTGAATGCTTGTTCTGGCCCATGCCACCCTACTATATAGTATCGAGGATTCGAGGTGCTGGTTACGTACAACGAACACATTAACATATGTCCCACCTCACACTGTGGCCAAATTTCCTGGAGTTTGTGCTAGGTTAAAGAGTGTTCTTTGTGAGGGTGGGTGGTTGGTCTCAAGTTTAAAACTTGTCGTATTATGTATACGTAGACGTAGAGATAGTGCAGTAGTTTTGAAGGTTTGAACCCAAACATTAGAATGCAATTTCTACTGGACTCATCCGAGGACCTAGGATGATGGGATTTGCAGCTACAGTAAAAACACCTGCCCGACGCGCGAAGCATGTGAAGCTAGTACAAATAGTAGTACTATTGTTGATTAGCCTCATCCAGTAACCTGTTGCAATGCACATACAATTATGTATTTGGAAGATATATTTTTGCCTCGTCACAGCACCCACTCAGAGAAGCGACTCGAAAGCCATTCATTAATTTAGTAATTTTATCACAAGCATATCATTTTATTACATACAATACTAAATTTTTCATCACATAACAAATCAGAAGCAATGAAATGAACTTCAGCTCAACCACTCGTCGGCGTTAGAAACGCTTGCTTTGAACCAAAAGTGATTCTCTGGGAAGGGCCAACTACTGTCAATCTCGAGACCAACGCAGGACTGATCATCCAGGCTGAAGCGGCCTATATCAGGACGCCTATTGTGAAGGCCACGGTAGGTGTCGTGGAATTAACACGTCAGATGTCCTAGTGAGAGGACTTAGTCGTGGAGCCATCGCAACGAGATTGGCTTAAAGGGGTTAAACCGGACAGAGGACATGGGGAGTTTATACTGGTTCGGCCCCTTGCGGTGAAAGTAAAAGCCTACAATCCAGTTGTGGTGGAATTGATGGGGTCTCGATGAGCAGGGAGCGAATCCGCTTTACCTATCTCTTGAGTTGTTATTTTCTCATCCCTGAACCGCCGCTAGGTCGTCCCTTTATATACACAGGTTGACGCCCGGCGGTTTACAGAATACCGGGGCCAGCTCATACACGTGTCCGGCTCGTTTTCTACCTTTCCCTAACTTACAACACAAGTTACATATCTCATGGCGGTTTATGACTATGGGCCCTAATCCGCCCTTGGGCCCTAGGCCTCTAAACTTCAATAATAAAGTGATGTATTCCTTGTCTTCATGGGCTTCAATATAGATGAGCATAACCCGGCCCCTCTTGGGCGGTTTATACTCATTAGTTATATCCCCAACATTAGGCCCCAGATTGATTTGAACCTGTTCATGTCAATCTTCAACACTTAGAAAAAACTCCTTGAACATCCTCGTATGATCCTTGTAAACCACCATGATGTTTCCTCCATATGAACTTGATAAACCGCCATGACGTCATCTTCTAAGATTATAATAAATCACCGTGACATCATCTATTTATAAAAAACCTGTATATATATCGTTTTCATTAATAACCCTACGAAAACCGAGGCGACAGCTGTGTCAGATATCCATTTTTTGGTTCCTCAATTCCCGTGCCTGTCACTTATCCCTTCGCCTTATAAATATGGCCAAGGGTCATTCTTTCCTTTCCCCTTCGCGCCCTTTCACCTCAGCGTCTTCCTCGCGTCGCCTCAGAGCTTCGAGCGCAGCCGCCGCTGTCGACCTTCGCTTCCGCACCACCACCGGCCGCTGCATCAACCTGATCGGACCAGAAAAACGCGACACCTCCTCCGCTGTTCAGCAGCGTCAGTGATGAGGACATGACTACCTTGGATACGACCAAAAATATTGCATACATGCATATTTTTCAGGTGATTTCTAGTGCAAACTATTCAATAATCTATTTATGTTATCCAGAACAAAAATACTTCACACACTTTTGTGTTTTGTCTAATTGCAGGTGTATGGGACATTTGTACGATTCACATATGAAGATAACGGAGAAAGAGATGTTTAAGTGATGTTCAAAAAGTTCTTTCACGTCACTTTTGGGCCAAGAGAAGATAGAGTCCAAGTCTCTCACGTTCTGGATTCAGATTCGGACTGCACAGACATACCTGACTCAAAACGCCAACAACTTTTTCATACGGACTCCGAATTGGGTGATTCTTTTTTTGTTGGATTCTAGATGTCGTGCTCTTTGCATCCCAATTGGATTCACCTTCAAATTCGTCCGGAGTGTTGAGATATCGACGAAACAATCAGAAGCTGCAGCAGAATCCGAGTCAAACAACAAGTCCAAAGGTGTTGCATCACCTCCACTTGGGCCCATTGGCCTTGTACGACCTAGGGTTAGTTTAGGATGCCTTGGGACGTCATCCCACCTCCTAGGCTGCCACCCCTTGCTCCTATATAAATAGATCCATCTAGTAGCTTTTCCCTTGGGATTTGTTTAGTTAAAAGTTAGCCATTGCAACTTCGTGTACTTCGTTTGTGTCCAACGACCAGACCAAGACCGCTTACGGATCCCCACCATTATCAATACTTCATATATATTTGCAATATTCAGATTGCTTTATCATATTCTTGCTCGTTCTTCGATTGCTTGCAGGAATAGACCTTCATGATCAGGCTGACCGTGCTTCCGGCATCGTCAGTAACCTCAGGAGATTGGTTTAGCGATTGCTAAGGCACAATGTCGTGCATGTCTGTAGTCGGATCGTCAAAGTCAACACCGCCAAATTGATAGTTATCATCTCATCGAAAGATCGGGACACCCCGCCTCTATCAAGTGTTATCAGTTTTCAGGTTGCTCGGTGAGAATTTCCAGTTTTCCCTAGATTAGATTTATTTTCTTACCTATTGTCCAAGAAAAAGCCATAAAAAAAAGTTAGATCTATTCATCCTTTGTCCAAGCCAGTCTGAGCCTTTGCATTTTTCTTTTCATTGTTTGCATTATTGAATTATCGGTTGCATCGCCGTGTCGAGTTGCTGGTCTTAGTGTCTAGTTCCTTTAGAGTTTTGAGTTCTATTCACATTAGTCACGCCGCCGCTGCATCATTATCCCTTCCGCTGTCCACCGTCCCATCCATCAATTTTCACCATGTGTTACGCATTGTTCGTTGTCATAATCATAGTTGAGGTCATTCACATCTTCGCCTGATCCAATCTGCATCTTATCTAGTTTGTCTTGGAAAAAGGGAGAAAAAAAAAGATAGAGAAAAAAAGAAAAAAAAGAAAAAAAGTGTGAGAAAAAAAAGAGAGAAGAGAAAAAAAACAAAATTCGGATCTATCTAGACTCAATCTCGTAGTTGAATTTGGACTGTAATCTGTTTTGTGCACTGTTCAGTAAAAAAGGCATAACTTCCTCATACGAACTCCGTTTTGGCTCCGCAAGTACTCAAATTAAAGCTAGCGACTAGACGCATCTGAATAGTTGCAAAAGCTAGTTCAATATTTTACGTCTCAAAATCAGCTTCTAAATAGGTCTTTTTGCCCTCCGAAGTTCGCGCATACAGTGTGTTCCAGTTTTTCAGGCCAGTTTTAGAATTCTTTGACTCCTCATATCAATTCAGAATTGAGTGATTCTTTTTGCATTGGAAAGCTGGAGTTAGTAGCAAACTTTTCAAGAGGAAAATTGGAGAGAGTTGTTATATATCCTGCTTGGCAGTTGTTATTCATCATTATCTTTACTGCCGTTGTGATCTTCACTTATATCTTGCTGTCCAGAGCTACTTATCCTTCATTGATGCTAGTTGTGCTATGCCGTGACCTCATTAGTGTTCTAGGCTCGCGTCTCTAGTCCGGTCTAGCCTAGGACCAGCACAGTACCGTCGTTGAACGTTTATTCAACATTGCATCTTTGAATTGATTATTACTAATCTTTTGCTACCATATATAGCCAACCCAGCTCCACATATTTCTACACTGTGTATACGTACATTACCATGGCAATCGCTTTACACAATCTTCAGAGTTACTTGACACCGCTGGTTGCCTGTCACCACCTGCCGCATGGTAAGAACTTGTAAGATATTGATATTTGCTTTACTGTGAGCACTTTACAACCAAACCCTAGTAGTGCATAGGAACATTATTCTCGAATTTTGTTTCTTGTTTCTACTAATCATGACAGGTTCCGGAGAAAGAAGTTCTTGGACGACGAACACATCTTCACCATCACGAGAGTTGGGACAACACACACAAGCACATGGTCAGGTTATCTCTTTACCATCATTTGAGGGTAGATTTAATCCTGTTATTTATCTATCTTGGGAGTTTGAAGTAGAACAAGTTTTTAGTTACCATGACTTTTCTGAACTTGAGCGAGTACAAGCTGCGACTAGAGCATTTACTGGTTTTGCTTCTGTTTGGTGGAGTGTGCATTGCAAGAAAAACATTGATAACCAACCCACAACTTGGAAAGATTTGAAACATGTAGTGAGACAACAATTTTTCCCTCGTTACTATCGTCGTGAATTGCTTTGCAAATTTGAACAATTTAAACAAGGCAATAACACTGTTCATGCTTACTACCAAGAGTTCAAATCTTATATGCGTCATTGTGACATAGAAGAATCTGAGGATGATACAATGAATAGATTTTTTGGTGGTTTGAACCATGATATTCAGGCAAGATTTAGGTATATTCCTCGTTGCATTACTGGTATGTATGTTCGTGCTTGTACCTTTGAGAGACAGTTACAGGAGGATGCATTGGGTGACTACAACAAGTACTATTCCAATTCATGCTCACTACCATCGGTTGATTCCTCCACCGTTGCACCTACTAGAGCAGCCACACCTTAGATTGTGAGTGCGACATCATCTCAAATGTATGGTGCATTGTCATTGTCCATACCGACATCAGCTACGTCTTTGCGACAAGGTAACAGTATATGTATTGATGATATAACTTCACATGAGAATGATGCATCCCTAATTAACTTAAATACATCATGTGTTGAGTTACCTGTTGATTTGAGCACGCCACCTATTTTAGAGAATCATGTTACTATCATGAATGCATCATGTGATCAAACAACTGAAATACCAACAATTTTGGGTGCACCCACTGAATTAACTATTGATGCAAAAGAACCAATGTTTAATCATTTTGATATGACCTCTAATCTTGGTGATGATTCTGTGTCCAATGACTTACTGCATGTTTGCTTATTTAAGCATGTTGTAGCATTTAAATTTGATGCAAATAAGGTTTATTCACCAATGTTGGGATGGTTTAATGATGAATATTGTCAATCTTTTGATAGGAATAAGAGCTTCACTTATATGTGCAAACCGAGTTGCAATATTTTCATGCCTTCTACTTCTGATAATATTTTGGCTTTATATTTTATGATCTATGAAAGTTACTCATGTATACATGTGTCATATGTGCAAAAATCAAGGGAAGTAAAAATGGATGACATATACATATACAACATGTATACCTTGTCTCTTTTGTTAGCCACATTTCAGATTAAGCAACGCCGAGGACGGCTTTGTTTTCAAAAAGGGGAGGATGATGAGGACATGATACCTTGGATACGACCAAAAATACTGCATACATGCATATTTGTCAGGTGATTTCTAGTGCAAACTATTCAATAATCTATTTATGTTATCCAGAACAAAAATACTTCACACACTTTTGTGTTTTGTCTAATTGCAGGTGTATGGGATATTTGTACAATTCACATATGAAGATAAGGGAGAAAGAGATGTTTAAGTGATGTTCAAAAAGTTCTTTCACGTCACTTTTGGGCCAAGAGAAGATAGAGTCCAAGTCTCTCACGTTCTGGATTTAGATTCGGACTGCACAGACATACCTGACTCAAAACGCCAACAACTTTTTCATACGGACTCCGAATTGGGTGATTCTTTTCATACGGACTCTTTGCAGCCCAATTGGATTCACCTTCAAATTCGTCTGGAGCGTTGAGATATCAACGAAACAATCAGAAGCTGCAGCAGAATCCGAGTCTAACAACAAGTCCAAAGGTGTTGCATCACCTCCACTTGGGCCCATTGGCCTTGTACGACCTAGGGTTAGTTTTAGGCTGCCTTGTGATGTCCTCCCACCTCCTAGGCCGCCACCCCTTGCTCCTATATAAGTAGATCCATCTAGTAGCTTTTCCCTTGGGATTTGTTTAGTTAAAAGTTAGCCATTGCAACTTCGTGTACTTCGTTTGTGTCCAACGACCAGACCAAGACCGCTTACGGATCCCCACCATTATCAATACTTCATATATATTTGCAATATTCAGATTGCTTTATCATATTCTTGCTTGTTCTTCGATTGCTTGCAGGAATAGACCTTCGTGGTCAGGCTGACCGTGCTTCCGGCATCGTCAGTAACCTCAGGAGATTGGTTTAGCGATTGCTAAGGCGCAACGTCGTGCATGTTTGTAGTCGGATCGTCAAAGTCAACTCCGCCAAATTGATAGTTATCATCTCATCGAAAGATCGGGACACCCCGCCTCTATCAGTCAGTAAGTACTTCTTTTTTCACATAACAGATCTGCATTAGGGTTTCCGCTGTTCATCCGTGTTCTTCACCATTCCTCATTTTTCCTCTTTGATATCTTGTTGTTTGATCTGAATCTGATAGTAAAGACGAGTAACAGTAGTTTAGCATCCCTTTTCAATCACAGAAGACACCCCTCTCTGCATAAGATCCCATCTGTGCATATGTGCTCTTCTGCTATCGCGAACTTAGGTTTAAAATTTATCTCCTTTTTAGAACTGCGGTAGATCCAAAATTACAACACCAACTTGTGAAATCTGTTTGTACAACACTTAGGCATTTTCAGATCTGTAACTTCCGCACCATTGTAGGCGGTTTATACTTATAGAAAATGATGACCCGCCAGGTACCATTAGCCCTCCTTTTAAACCGCAAATTCACCTTAATATAAAACTCTGGGTTATCATGCACATATGTTCCAATTTGTTTTTCCTGTCTTTAAACCGGATTGTCTGCATCAATCAAAAACCTTAAACCGGCCCTGGTCCTGTTTTCCAGCTTCCTGTTCAAATGGCCAAGACGTTTTATGCTTGCAATTGGGCCCCTTCCCGGGTTACTGAAGAGCAATTGACTGGGTATGTTGTGACTGGCGCTTTAGCGAGCAATGAAACCATCCACTGTAGAGTCCCCGGTTTAGAGAATCCTCCTGAGCCTCAGGACGGAGAAGTGGTCATTCTTACTGATCATCTGAATCGAGGGTTCAGCCCTCCCGGATCAAAGTTCTTCCGTGATGTTCTTGCCAGTTTCCAACTCAACCCTCAAGATATTGGACCAAACTCTGTGTCCAATATTTGCGATTTCCAAGTGTTTTGTGAGGCCTATCTTCAGGAAGCACCCACACTTGAGCTGTTCAGAGATTTCTTTTACATGAACCGTCGCACAGAGTTCACAGACAGTCCTGCTACGTCTTGAGCTTGCGTTGGTTTTCCTCAAAGAGGAGAGGGTGATGCAGCAAAGTGTTGCATAAGTATTTCCCTCAGTTTTGAGAACCAAGGTATCAATCCAGTAGGAGGCTCCTCAAAAGTCCCACGCACCTACACAAACAAACTGAGAACTTGCAACCAACGCAATAAAGGGGTTGTCAATCCCTTCACGGCCACTTGCGGAGTGAGATCAAATAAAGATAATATGATAAGATAAATATATTTTTGGTATTTTAGGATATAGATGCGAAAAGTAAAGATGCAAATAAAGGTAGATGAAAAGCAAATATGATAAGAGATAGACCAGGGGGCCATAGGTTTCACTAGAGGCTTCTCTCAAGATAGCATAAGTATTACGGTGGGTGAACAAATTACTGTCAAGCAATTGATAGAAAAGCGCATAGTTATGAGATTATCTAGGCATGATCATGTATATAGGCATCACGTACATAACAAGTAGACCGTCTCCTGCCTGCATGTACTACTATTACTCCACACATCAACCGACTCCTGCCTGCATCTAGAGTATTAAGTTCATAAGAATAGAGTAACGCATTAAGCAAGATGACATGATGTAGAGGGATAAACACATGCAATATGATATAAACCCCATCTTGCTATCCTCGATGGCAACAATACAATACGTGTCTTGCAACCCTTTCTATCACTGGGTAAGAACACCGCAAGATTGAACCCAAAGCTAAGCACTTCTCCCATGGCACGAAAGACGAATCTAGTAGGCCAAACCAAACTGATAATTCAAAGAGACTTGCAAAGATAACTCAATCATACATAAAAGAATTCAGAGAATATTCAAATATTATTCATAGATAAACTTGATCATAAACCCACAATTCATCGGATCTCGACAAACACACCGCAAAAAGAGATTACATCGAATAGATCTCCACAAGAGAGGGGGAGAACATTGTATTAAGATCCAAAAAGAGAGAAGAAGACATCTAGCTAATAACTATGGACCCGTAGGTCTGTGGTAAACTACTCACAACTCATCGGTGGGGCAAGGATGTTGATGTAAAGGCCCTCCGTGGTTGCTTCCCCCTCCGGCAGAGTGCCAGCAAGGGCTCCAAGATGGGATCTCGCGGATACAGAAGATTACGGCGGTGGAAATTGTGTTTCGTGGTGCTCGTGGATGTTTTTGGGGTACGTAGGTATATATAGGAGGAAGAAGTACGTCGGTGGCCGCCTGAGGGGCCCACGAGATAGGGGGGCGCGCCCTACAGGGGGGCGCGCCCTCCTATCTCGTGGGGCCCTCGGAGGCTTCTTGACTTGCAGTCCAAGCTCTCCGGATCAGATTTGTTCCAAAAATAACGCTCCCGAAGGTTTCATTCCGTTTGGACTCCATTTAATATTCCTTTTCTTCGAAATACTGAAATAGGCAAAAAAGACAGCAATATGGGCTGGGCCTCCGGTTAGTAGGTTAGTCCCAAAAATGATATAAATGTGTAAAATAAAGCCCATAAACATCCAAAAGGGGTAATATAATAGCATGGAACAATCAAAAATTATAGATACGTTGGAGACGTATCAAGCATTCCCAAGCTTAATTCCTGCTCGTCCTCGAGTAGGTAAATGATAAAAAGAGAATTTTTTATGTGGAATGCTACCTAGCATAATTCATAATGTAATTTTCTTTATTGTGGCATGAATTTCAGATCCAAATGAATACAAAATAAAAGTTCATATTGACATAAGAAATAGTAATACTTCAAGTATACTAATCAAAGTAATCATGTCTTATCAAAATAACATGGCTAAAGAAAGTTATCCCTACAAAATCATATAGTCTGGCTATGCTCTATCTTCATCACACAAAGTATTTAATCATGCACAACCCCGATGACAAGCCAAGCAATTGTTTCATACTTTAATAATCTCAAACTTTTTCAACTTTCACGCAATACATGAGTGTGAGCCATGGACATTGCACTATATGTGGAATAGAAGGGTGGTTGTGGAGAAGACAAAAAAGAGAAGATAGTCTCACATCAACTAGGCGTATCAACGGGCTATGGAGATGCCCATTAATAGATATCAATGTGAGTGAGTAGGGATTGCCATGCAAACGGATGCACTAGAGCTATAAATATATGAAAGTTCAACAAAAGAAACTAAGTGGGGTGCTTCCAACTTGCTTGCTCACGAAGACCTAGGGCACTTTTGAGGAAGCCCATCATTGGAATATACAAGCCAAGTTCTATAATGAAAAATTCCCACTAGTATATGAATGTGACAACATATGAGACTCTCTATCATGAAGATCATAGTGCTATTTTGAAGCACAAGTGTGGAAAAATAGATAGTAGCATTGTCCCTTCTCTCTTTTTCTCTCATTTTTATTTTTCCTTTTTTTTCTTTTTTTCTTTGGCCTATATTTTTTCTTTTTGGCCTTTCTCTTTTTTTCTTCTTTTCCCCCCTTTTTTTTAAAGTCCGTGGTCTCATCCCGACTTGGGGGAATCATAGTCTTCATCATCCTTTCCTCACTAGGACAATGCTCTAACAATGAAGATCATTACACTTTTCTGGATTTACAACTCAAAGCTAGAACAAGATATGACTCTATATGAATGCCTCCGGCGGTGTACCAGGATATGCAATGAATCAAGAGCGACATGTATGAAAATTATGAAAGTGGCCTTGCCACAAATACAATGTCAACTACATGATCATGCAAAAAGCAATATGACAAAAGTAATGCGTGTCATATGAACGGAACGGTGGAAAGTTGCATGGCAATATATCTCGGAATGGCTATGGAAATGCCATAATAGGTAGGTATGGTGGCTGTTTTGAGGAAGGAGTATGGTGGGTGTATGGTACCGGCGAAAATTGCACGATACAAGAGAGGCTAGCAATAGTGGAAGGGTGAAAGAGTGCGTATAATCCATGGACTCAACATTAATCAAAAGAACTCATATACTTGTTGCAAAAAAATTAGAAGTCATCAAAAACCAAAGTACTACGCGCATGCTCCTAGGGGGATAGATTGGTAGGAAAAGACCATCGCTCGTCCCCGATCGCCACTCATAAGGAAGACAATCAATAAATAAAATTGTGCTCCAACTTCATCACAAAGCGGTTCACCATACGTGCATGCTATGGGAATCACAAGCTTCAACACAAGCATTTTTTAAATTCATAATCACCCAACTATCATGACTTTAATATCACTACCTCCATATCTCAAAACAATTATCAAGCATCAAATAGATCATAGCATCCAATTCACTTTCTATGATAGTTTTTATTATACCCAAGTTTGGATGCTCATCATTCTAGGACCAACTTTATGATCATAGCAAATACCATGCTGTTCTAAAAGACTCTCAAAATAATATAAGTTAAGCATGAGAGGCTAGCAATTTCTTCAAAATTAAGGCACCACCGTGCTCTAAAAGATATAAGTGAAGCACTAGAGCAAAAACTATCAAGCTCAAAAGATATAAGTGAAGCACATAGAGTATTCTAGCAAATTCTAATCAAATAGGCTTCTCCAAAAAGGTGTGTACAGCAAGGATGATTGTGGTAAACTAAAAAGCAAAGACTAATATAATACACGACGCTCCAAGCAAAACACATATCATGTGGCGAATAAAAATATAGCTCCAAGTAAAGTTACCAATGAACGAAGACGAAAGAGGGGATGCCTTCCCGGGGCATCCCCAAGCTTAGGCTTTTGGATATTCTTGAATATCTTGGGGTTCCATGGGCATCCCCAAGCTTAGGCTCTTGCCACTCCTTATTCCATAGTCCATAAAAGCTTTACCCAAAACTTGAAAACTTCACAACACAAAACTCAACAGGAAATCTTATAAGCTCCATTAGTGAAAGAAAACAAAACAACCACATAATGTACTGCCATGAACTCATTCTTTATTTAGTTTGGTGTTAAACCTACTATATTCCAACTTCTTTATGGTTCATAGACTGATTTACTAGCCATAGATGCATTGAAATAAGCAAATAACACACGAAAAACAGAATCTGTCAAAAACAGAAGAGTCTGTAGCAATCTGTAACTAACGCAAATTTCTGAGTTTCAAAAAAAACTAACACAAATTTCTGGAACTCTAAAAATACTACCAAAATAGGAAGTCTTGTACAATTTGTCTATTGAACAGAAGCAAAAATAATCAACGCAAAAGCACGTTCCTGTGATTTAACAAAATTATATTCGTGCGTGCAAAGTTTCTGTTTTTCAGCAGAATCAAATCAACTATCATCGTACGTTATCCTATAGGTTCTACTTGGCACAAACACTAATTAAAAGATAAAAACACATCTAACAAGAAGGTAGATGCAAGATTTATTACTAAACAGGAGCAAAAACAAAAAACAAAAAGAAAAATTGGGTTGCCTCCCAACTAGCGCTATTGTTTAACGCACCTAGCTAGGCATCAAAGCAAAGATAGATCTAACGAGTGCCATCTTTGGCACTAAATTCATAAGTAGCACGCATGATAGATTCATAAGGTAATTTAACTTTATTTCTTGGAAAGTGCTCCATGCCTTTCTTTAATGGAAATCGGAATCTAATATTCCCTTCCTTCATATCAATAATCGCACCAATCGTTCTAAGGAAAGGTCTACCATGAATAATAGGGCAAGAAAGATTGCAATCTATATCAAGAACGATAAAATCTACGGGCACCAAATTTCTATTTGCAACAATGAGAACATCATTGATCCTTCCGATAGGCTTTTTAATGGTGGAATACGCAAGGTGCAAATTTAAAGAGCAATCATCAAGATCATGGAAACCTAGAATATCACATAAAGTTTTTGGAATCGTGGAAACACTATCACCCAAATCACACAAAGCAAATCACTCATAATCTTTAATTTTAATATTTATAGTAGGTTCCCACTCATTATTAAGTTTTCTAGGTATAGAAACTTCCAAATTAAGTTTTGCATCATAAGATTGCATCAAGGCATCAACAATATGTTTGGGAAAAGCTTTGTTTTGACTATAAGCATGAGGAGAATTAATAACGGATTGCAACAAGGAAATACATCCTTTTAAAGAGCAATTATCATAATCAAATTCTTGAAATCCGAGATAGTAAGTTCAATAATATTAGAAGTTTAGGATTCTCCAGTCTCACTTTTACCAGATTTAGCATCAAGATCTAAAGACTCCGAATTTTTGGGACGCCTTCTAGGCAAAGTTGATTCATCATCACTCCCATAATCATCAAAATTCATATTGCAAAACATAGATCTAATCGGAGACGTATCAATAACTTTAAGATCCTCATCATTATTTTCATGTAATTTTTCTGTTTTAGCGGCCATCTTATTGACTAAGGTGGCTTGCTTGTCAGAAATTTTGGCTATAGCATTTTCAAGCTGGGTAATTTGAGCGTTAACACCATAGAATTCTTTATTCATATCATCAAGCTCTTTGTTCATGAAACCCAAAAAACGTTTTTGTTCCTTAAGCTATTTTCTAAAGAAATTATTATGCTCAAATTGCAAATTCATAAAACTTCTAATATTTGATTCAATCTCATCCATCCTGAGAAGGTGGTCAGGGACCTTAGGCGTAGCCATAAGGTCAAGCAAGCGAACATGCACACAAAAGAAGACAAACGAAAAGAGAGGAGGAGATTGGGAAAGAGAGGGAGAGTAAAACGGCAAGGGTGAAGTGGGGGAGAGGAAAATGAGAGGCAAATGGCAAATAATGTAAATGCGAGGAGATGGGTTTGTGATGGGTACTTGGTATGTCTTGACTTGAGCGAAGACCTCCCCGGCAACGGCGCCAGAAATCCTTCTTGCTACGTCTTGAGCTTCCGTTGGTTTTCCTCGAAGAGGAGAGGGTGATGCAGTAAAGTGTAGCATAAGTATTTCCCTCAGTTTTGAGAACCAAGGTATAAATCCAGTAGGAGGCTCCTCAAAAGTCCCATGCACTTACACAAACAAACTGAGAACTCGCAACCAACGCAATAAAGGGGTTGTCAATCCCTTCATGGCCACTTGAAGAAGTGAGATCTAATAAAGATAATATGATAAGATAAATATATTTTGGTATTTTAGGATATAGATGCGAAAAGTAAAGATGCAAATAAAGGTAGATGAAAAGCAAATATGATAAGAGATAGACCCGGGGGCCATAGGTTTCACTAGAGGCTTCTCTCAAGATAGCATAAGTATTACGGTGGGTGAAAAAATTACTGTCGAGCAATTGATAGAAAAGCGCATAGTTATGAGATTATCTATGCATGATCATGTATATAGGCATCACGTCCATAACAAGTAGACCGACTCCTGCCTGCATCTACTACTATTACTCCACACATCGACCGACTCCTTCCTGCATCTACTACTATTACTCCACACATCGACCGACTCCTTCCTGCATCTAGAGTATTAAGTTCATAAGAACAGAGTAACGCATTAAGCAAGATGACATGATGTAGATGGATAAACACATGCAATATGATATAAACCCCATCTTGTTATCCTCGATGGCAACAATACAATACGTGTCTTGCAACCCTTTCTGTCACTGGGTAAAAACATCGCAAGATTGAACCCAAAGCTAAGCACTTCTCCCATGGCAAGAAAGACCAATCTAGTAGGCCAAACCAAACTGATAATTCGAAGAGACTTGCAAAGATAACTCAATCATACATATAAGAATTCGGAGAATATTCAAATATTATTCATAGATAAACTTGATCATAAACCCACAATTCATCGGATCTCAATAAACACACCGCAAAAAGAGATTACATCGAATAGATCTCCACAAGAGAGGGGGAGAACATTGTATTGAGATCCAAAAAGAGAGAAGAAGCCATCTAGCTAATAACTATGGACCCGTAGGTCTATGGTAAACTACTCACAACTCATCGGAGGGGCAAGGATGTTGATGTAGAGGCCCTCCATGGTTACTTCCCCCTCCGACAGAGTGCCGACAAGGGCTCCAAGATGGGATCTCGCGGATACAGAAGGTTACGGCGGTGGAAATTGTGTTTCGTGGTGCTCCTGGATGTTTTCGGGGTACGTAGGTATATATATGAGGAAGAAGTACGTCGGTGGCCGCCCGAGGGGCCCACGAGACTGGGGGCGCGCCCTACAGGGGGGTGCGCCCTCCTATCTCATGGGGCCCTCGGAGGCTTCTTGACTTGCACTCCAAGCTCTCAGGATCAGATTTGTTCCAAAAATAACGCTCCCAAAGGTTTCATTCCGTTTGGACTCTGTTTGATATTCCTTTTCTTCGAAATACTGAAATAGGCAAAAAAAACAGTAATATGGGTTGGGCCTCCGGTTAGTAGGTTAGTCCCAAAAATGATATAAATGTGTAAAATAAAGCCCATAAACATCCAAAAGGGGTAATATAATAGCATGGAACAATCAAAAATTATAGATACGTTGGAGACGTATCAGGTCCCAACACTGAGCTTGGTGGGATGGCGATTCAAAAGAGGAGAGACATCAATTTCCCTCACACCAAGCTTCACAGTCATCCCAAGGACTGGAATCAGACTTGGTTTTATTGTAAAGACACATCTCCAACTGGCGAAAATCCTATGCCGGGTTATCGCCCGCACCGTCTTAGCAATACTCATCCGTTCCCTCAGAGGCTGACTGCCAAGGAACGGTCCAGCTATGCACCACAACTCTCAAAACTTAGAGCCTTTATGGCGAACGGTTTAACCGGTGTTGACTTCGTCCGCTGCTGGATATCTTGGAGCGTTCTGCCTTTAAGCCGGCACCCCGGTTTAATGTGTGAGTACACGGGGGACTTGAAAGATCCTCAACATCATATTGATATTCAGCTAACAGAAAATGAAGTTAATGAAGCTGTTAAGAAAATACTAAAGGAACCGAAAGCTGTCTGCACTCAAGTAGGGCTTAGTCCCTTCTGCACTTCCAATAAACCGTCAGCTGTAAGAATTGCCTCATTTTTACCTTAAGCCGTCCTTTCTTAAATATCTCTTTATAATTTGTTATCCATATGTGCAAGGTGATGATCCTTTCTGGAAGAAGAAATCTCAAGATAAGCCGACCAAGCCCCAGGATAAACCGGCCAGGGCACCCCGCAGCAAGACTAAGGCTACAAAGAGGCCAGCGAAGAAGAAAACCGCCGAACCTTCCGATTTTCCCAATGATGAAGAGCTTGATGATCCGAACTCAGAGGTAGAATTAGATTCACTTGGTTCTTTTTTCATACACCTCATTGACAATGGTTATTATCAGGATGATGCGGAAGCTAGCCACGCTAGTGATGTAGAGGTAATTGTTCTATCCTCCGATTCAAATCATTTGCCAGTACCAAAACTTCGTCGAGTAGTCTGGAAAGTAAAACGTTCACACCCCCTTGCTCATTTGGGTCCACACTTTTCTTTGAAGACACAGCAGCAAGAAGCTCGCCGCACAACCCGGTACAGTGGTCAAGTGGTTACTTCTTCTGGTTTACCATATTCCCCGGTTCGCAAGCGTCGTCAGGAGGTCTCTTGTACTTCTAATAAACTTTATCCCAAGGCAGGTTACTTTCGATATCCTCTTAATCCGTCTGACTTGAATTATCAGGGAACGTCCAATTCCTCCTCCGGCGATTCATCACACAGATGCCTCCTCTCAAGACCGTCCCTGGGTAACCATAATAGACTCAGTTTCGCTCTCTTGCACCGGTTTATTGTACTAACCTCTATATTTCTTCTTTTTAGTGCCAAAGCCAGACTTAGCAAGAAAGCCAAGCTGACTACGCCAGCGGATGATAACCCGGCCACTGAACCGGAGAGGACCTCAGAGACTCTTGATCAAGATGTTGATATTACTCTGGACGACCTGGTACCTCAGGGTCAGGATACTTTTGTTGATCCGGCAAAAATGAATCCGACAAGCCAACATGTTGATCCGCCAAGCCCAGCTGCCGATCCACCAAGCCCAGCCAAAGCATCTGACAAACCGCCAAGCCCAGATAAGACTGCTGAAGGCACAACAGATGATGTTGTAATTACTGGCTTTGGCCATACCTCTCCTAGCAATCTTGTCGCTTTACAAAGCACAGTGCAAAAGAAGAATTTTCTGCTGTGGACAAGGGCAAATGAAAAACTGGTCTATCAAGCTACGCCCATCTCTCTGCTTAGGACATCCATTCTGGATATCTAACCATCTATACATCAGCCGTGATTATGAAGCCGGTTTAGTAAACCTGAGGAAAGAGTGATATGAGGTAAATACTTGTTCCTTTGAATAACCTCTTTTTCCTTATATCCTACTTCAATTAGTAACTCTAGTAGCCCCCAAGTGTCGGTTCATCAATATGAATGTGGACCGGGACTTGTAATAGGAAAAGATTGGATTTTGCTTGTGTAGCCCCTATAGACCGGTTTATACCTTTAGGATAGTCCTGTTTATACATCAGAATTCCTTGAATAGAGCCGATATGCATTAGCCCCCAAGTGCCAAGTATATAACCTGTTGTATGCTTGGGACTTAAAATACCAGTTGAGAAGAAATCAATCCGCATTAGCCCCCAAGTGCCAATTGTATAACTTGTTATGTGCTTGGGACTTTGAAAAATTATTACCGTCTTAATATCTGTCTTTTGCAGGCTGGCTTGACCAACAAAGATTCTCAAATCGCCGATCTCCGGGAGAACATCAAGTCCCAGCAAGCCGAAACTTCGAAAGCCAAAGAAGAACTGAAGGGCATTTTAACAGACATGGAGCAATTGAAGGATGGCTTCAAAGGCAAGCAAGCGGATTGGGAGGCGGAAAAAACCACTTTGCTGAAGCGGGCGGAGGATGCTGAAGCGGCCCTTAAACCGGTGGCAGAATAGCTGCCTGGCTTGAAGCGGCAAATCAACGCTATGACTTCTGCCATCTTTGGTAATTAGCCTTGCTATGAACCATACTTAATCAGTTTTGAAACCTCCGGTTTAACAATATTGTAACCCTTGCAGGTAGCCGTGTTGCCCTTCTCGGTTTAGATATGCGCAAGAAATTGAAGGCTGCCTATACTTTGATAGAGCAGTTATATATCGGCGCTCAACGAGTCATCTGCACCGGTTCATACAATAAAACACCGCCGACTTTAATCAAGGACACATTGGCCAAGCTATCCATGACACCTGCCTAGCTGGAAGAACTGAAGAGATTTGCTGCAAGGGCTGGCGCTTTCTACGCTGACGCGGGCTAAGGCTTGGATAGCTGATCTTGACCCAGAAGACATTGGAAATGGCTATCCTAGTCAAAAAGAAGAAGGGTCGGAATTTGACGAGGATGCCCTTAAAGTCTTGAAAGGAGATGTGTCTGCTTGCAAGTAGATTGGCCGAAGAGACTGATTTATCATTCCACTAGTCCATCTATGACACAGACAACAGACAAATCGATGTCTCGGTTTATGAAGCTCAAAATCTAATCCCGCCAATCTGTAAGCACACTTATTCCCCTGATGTTGAACTGTCAGATCTTATAAGCGATGAAGCTGTCTTTCGAGCTTTGTCTGGAATTGACTGGGCAACCATTGACTTCCAGCCAGTGGGTGGGGAGGCGGAGGTTGAACCGGCAGGAGATGATCCACAACCTTCTCATCAAGCTGAAGAATCCTAATCTAGAAGCCAGTTTATCGCTTGTGCACCGTCCTTTGGACAAGAAACAATCATCCTTTTGGGCAGTTAAAACGCCTTGTAATAGGCTAGCTTAAAACACTGGGTCTGCTATGTCATCGTGCATAGCTTAAAACACTTTGTCTAGTATGCCATCGTGCATAGCCACTTTTCTGAGACTGCCAATCTGTCATGATATGCAATGTCTGCTTATGCTCTTTAACAACTTTATGTCGTCCTGTGATGTTGAATCACATCGTTGGTTTACCAACTATTTGTAGTAAGGGAAATAACCCAAATCTTGAGTATTGATAACTCTCACCATGCCATGCTGGTTTATAATAAGTCATGACGGGTTATGATAAACACTGGATGATCATCCTGGCGACTTATAGTCAATGCCAGATCGGGTTAATAAGCATCGGTTTAAGATTGGTTGTGTACTTACAACTGATAGTTGAAAGCTACGCCGGATTAATGAACATCGGCTTACATTGATGACTTATAGTCAAGCCGGGTCAATAGACGCCGGTTTATCTCAAAACCTTATCAAAGGAGAAAATTTTGGGAAAAGCAAATGAAAACTTGTATTCAAGGCTTTTCAAGGGCCGCCAGGCCCAAATTCGAGGCTTTTCATGGGCTGCTAGGCCGCTGAGTTAAACCATTTTACAAAGCCTTTTAAGATGGACCTCACATTAACCAATCGTCGTTTTAACTTTGACAAGTTCAGGGTCTGTATAAGATTGACTTGTCAAACGTTCGACGGGTCATACCAGGATTACCTGGACGGAGTGGTTTACTTGATGAAGGCAGGTTAACCCGGGGTTTTAGGTGAATACACCTGGCTTCCAAGCCTGGCTTGATAGCCTATTACAAGGGTCCTTTCAAACTCTTTGTTGTTGTGCACAAAGAGCCCTCAAGTAACATTGTGAGTTGTGCTCAATTGGTACCTATGTTTGAGCTGTGCGTGGCAACAGACTCTCTTTGGTCCCTTGGGTGTGAAGCTCCCAAGCTTTTTTATATGGCTTTATAAGCTGGTTTAATGGGTAATTAGAACTTCACTTTAGAAGCACAAGCCCCCATGTAACCAAGAAGACATATAAGACAAAACGGCAGAGGCCCTGCTTTAGCAAAGGTGTTGGTTTATTTATTGATCATAATATGTACATTGTCAAAAATATATACATAGTAGGAGCCTGTGGCTCAGGTGTAGTAAGGCCGAAGATGAGCTATATTCCACGGCTGGCGAGTCTCGTCCTTTGACTTGCGTGAGTCTTTGTGCTCTCGGACATTGATGAGGTAGTATGACCCGTTCTTCAGATTCTTGATGACCACAAAGGGCCGTTCCCAAGGTGGAGACAACTTATGCATGTCAGTCTGATCTTGGATGAGCCAGAGCACCAAGTCGCCTTCTTGAAAAGTCCTGGTTTTAACCTGGCGGCTATGATAACGCCGCAGGTCTTGCTAATAAATCGCCGAACGAGCTGCCGCAATATCCCGTTGTTCATCTAACAGGTCCAATGCATCTTGGCGTGCTCTTTCATTGTCCGCTTCAACATAAGCTGCCACTTGGGGCGAGTCATGGCGAGTATCACTTGGGAGAACTGCTTCTGCTCCATAAACCATCAAGAAGGGTGTGTAACCCGTAGATCTATTGGGGTGGTGTTAATGCTTCATAAAACAGAAGGCAACTCTTCGACCCAACAACCCGGCGTCCTCAGCAAAGGAACCATAAGCCGGGGCTTGATGCCCTTTAGGATTTCCTGATTAGCTCTCTCTACTTGACCATTAGACTGGGGGTGGGCCACTGATGACACATCAAGCCGGATGTGCTCACGCTGACAGAACTCCTCCATAGCACCCTTGGAGAGATTTGTGCCATTTTCTGTTATAATACTGTGTGGAAAACCAAAGCGGAAGAACACCTTTTTCATGAATTAAACCGTCGTGGCTGCATCACACTTACTCACTGGCTCTGCCTCCACCCATTTGGTGAATTTATCAACCGCCACCAGCAGATGGGTCTTCTTATCTGAGGACCGCTTAAAAGTCCCAACCATATCCAGCCCCCAAGTTGCAAACGGCCAGGTGATTGGAATCATCCTCAATTCCTAAGACGGAACATGAGCTCGGCGTGAAAACTTCTGACAGCCATCACACTTTCTGACCAGATCCTTTGCATCAGCATGAGCTGTTAACCAGTAAAAACCGTGCCTGAAAGCCTTAGCCACCAAGGATTTTGAACCGGCATGATGACCACAATCTCCTTCATGGATTTCACGCAAGATCTCACAGCCTTCTTCAGGGGAAACACAACGCTAAAACGCCCCTGAGACACTGCAATGATGTAAATTGCCATTGACAATAGTCATGGACTTAGACCACTGGATTATCTGTCTGGCCAAAACTTCGTCCTCTGGTAACTCGCCCCGGTTCATGTATGCCAGGTACGGCACTGTCCAATCAGGGATAGCATGAAGAACCGCCACCAATTGAGCTTCCGGGTCAGGAATAGCCAAATCCTCCTCTGTTGGTATCTTGACCGACGGATTATTCAGAACATCAAGAAAAACATTAGGCGGCAGCGATTTACGCTGGGATCCGAGCCGGCTTAGAGCGTCCGCCGCTTCATTCTTGTGCCGATCAATGTGCTCGGCCTGGTAACCCTTGAAGTGACCAGCAATGATATCCACCTCACACCGATAAACCGCCATAAGTGGATCCTTGTAGTCCCACATACCAGATACTTGCTGAGCCACTAAATCTGAGTCGCCAAAATAATGTACCCGGATTAAGTTCATCTCCTTAGCCATTCGAAGACCATGGAGCAAAGCCTCATACTCAGCTACATTGTTAGTACAGGGAAACATTAAGCGGAGAACATAACAAAATTGGTCACCTCGAGGGGAAGTAGAACCACTCCAGCCCCCGAGCCCTCCAACTGTTTATCCTACGGTGCCTGCAACTTTGTCCAGTCATTAATGAAATCTATGAGTGCTTGGGACTTGATAGCAGTGCGGGGCATATATTTCAGCCCGTGAGGCCCAAGCTCAATAGCCCACTTAGCAACCCGGCCAGTCGCCTCCTTGTTCTGAATGATATCTCCCAATGGAGCGGAACTAACCATAGTGATGGGATGGCCTTGAAAGTATTGCTTAAGCTTTTGGCTTGCCATAAACACTCCATACACCAGCTTCTACCAATGGGGATATCTCCGTTTGGACTCGATGAGTACCTCACTAATATAATAAACCGGCCATTGAATCGGATATTCCTTACCAGCCTCTTTGCGCTCCACCACAATAGCCACGCTGACAGCTTGGGAATTAGCAGCCACGTATAACAGCAATGGCTCCTTATCAATGGGGCGCAGCAAGAACGGCTGGTTCAGCCAACTGCTTCTTCAAATCCTCAAACACCGCGTCAGCAGCATTACTCCAGACAAAGTTGTCTGTCTTCTTCATCATCTGATAAAGTGGGATCGCCTTCTCCCCGAACCGGCTGATAAACCGGCTTAACGCTGCAATACAACCCGCCAGCCGTTGAACGTCATTGATACACGCCAGTTTAGCCAGGTACATAATAGCCTTGATCTTCTCCGGATTAGCTTCAATGCCCCTGTTAGACACCAGAAAACCCAAGAGCTTGCCAGCTGGCACACCAAAAACACACTTGGCCGGATTAAGCATCATTTTATAAACCTTCGGATTATCAAAGGTTTCCTGCAAGTCAGCTATAAGTGTTTCTGCTTTCCTGGATTTCACCACGATATCGTCCACATAAGCATGAACATTGCGCCCAATCTGATTATGAAGGCAATTCTGCACGCACCGCTGATAAGTCGCCTCGGCACTCTTGAGCCCAAAAGGCATAGATACATAGCAGAAGGCTCCAAAAGGAGTTATATAAGTCGTCTTCTCTTGGTCCTTAACTACCATTTTGATCTGGTGATAACCCGAATAAGCATCCAGAAAACTCAAACGCTCACAACCCGCTGTAGCATCAATGATTTGATCAATACGAGGGAGGGCAAAGGGATTAGCTGGGCAAGCTTTGTTCAAATCTGTGTAGTCCATGCACATACGCCAAGTGCCATTCTTCTTCAGTACCAGCACCGGGTTAGCCAACCACTCAGGGTGAAAAACCTCCACAATAAACCCTATTGCCAAGAGCCGGGCTACCTCCTCACCAATGGCCTTGCGTCTCTCTTCATTAAAGCGGCGAAGAAACTGCTTGACTGGTTTAAACTTGGGATCAATATTAAGAGTGTGCTCAGCGAGTTCTCTCGGTACACCTGGCATGTCAGAAGGCTTCCATGCAAAGATGTCCCGATTCTCATGGATGAACTCGATGAGCGCGCTTTCCTATTTTGGATCCAAGTTAACGCTGATGCTAAATTGCTTGGATGAATCGCCAGGAACAAAATCAACCAACTTAGTCTCATCAGCCGATTTAAACTTCAAAGTCAGATCATGCTCTGTAGTGGGTTTCTTCAGAGAAGTCATATCTGCCGGATCAACATTGTCTTTATAGAATTTTAACTCCTCTGTTGCACAAACCGACTCAGCATAAGCCGCATCACCTTCCTCGCACTCCAAATCAATCTTGCAGCTACCATGAACTGTTATGGTCCCCTTATGACCCGGCATCTTGAGCTGCAAATAAACATAACACGGCCTTGCCATGAACTTAGCATAGACCGGCCGTCCAAACAGGGCATGGTACGGACTTCTGATTTTTCACCACTTCAAAGGACAATGTTTCTGATCTTGAATCATGATCATCTCCAAAAACCACCTCAAGAGCTATCTTGCCGACCGGATAGGCCGATTTACCAAGCACCACACCATGAAAAACGGTGTTCGACGGTTTAAGATTTTTATCCGTTGACCCCATACGCCGGAAAGTTTCATAATATAGGATGTTGATACTGCTCCCTCCATCCATGAGCACTTTGGTGAACTTATAACCTCCAACTTACGGTGCGACCACTAACACCAGATGACCCGGATTATCAACCCGGGGCGGATGATCTTCTCGACTCCACACAATAGGCTGATCGGACCAGCACAAAGTACGGGGCACGACCAGTTCAACGGAGTTCACTGCCCTCTTATGAAGCTTCTGATCACGCTTGCACAGACTAGTGGTGAAGACATGATATTGTCCACCATTTAACTGCTTCGGGTTGCTCTGATAACCCGTCTGCTGCTGTTGTTGATTCCCTTGTTGATTATAACCGCCTTGGTTACCCTGATTGCCTTGATTCCCCTGTCCCCCTTGGTTACCCTGAAAACCTGAACTGGAATTACCTCCACCATAACCCGGTCCATGAAACCCGGGTCCTGAACCGCCGGTCGTTCCATGATCATACTGGAAGAGATCTGAATTTTTGAACTCTCGCATGATGAAGCAATCCTTCCATAGGTGCGTAGCCGGTTTGTCTTGCGTCCCGTGCTTTGGGGAGGGCTGGTTCAACAGACGCTCCAGATTCATGCCCAATCCTCCGCCATGTGGGGGTGGTTTACCCTTACGGTGTTGATTATTACCCTGTACATTGGTGTTAGCCAAAAAGCCAGAATTATTATCCGCCTTGCGCTTACCATTACTCCCATGGCTCGCCTGGTTATGTTGCTGCCCTTTTGCACCGACATTCTTCTTTCCCTTCTCCAGCTCCTCATCGTTGGACTCGGGATCCTTGGAATTGTCAGAATCGGCATACTTAACCAAAGATGCCATAAGTGTTCCCATATCATTGCAGTAACGCTTGAGCCGTCTGTCACATCCCTAGCTTCTGGTGCTGCCTAGTGTTTGCATCATGTTTAAATTTTTGAAACTTGAAATGAGGAAATTGAAAGCCTCGGAAATCATTTTAATAAAGGGGCAAGAAACCCTAAAACTGCAATCAGTAAATCCAAAATGCCCTAGAAATAGCTCTGACAATTTTGGCAAGAGTTATAAATCAAACCAAAATTTTGGGACATTTCTAAGGAATTATTTGGGCTCTGATTTTAAATCAATATTTTATTTGAATTTGGAGTTATATTCATAATATATAATGAATATATTTTCAAATGCCCTGAGATATTTTATGTTTATGAGGAGTAGACCTTAAGTGACATAAAATTATCCAGGGGAGTTTTGGCACTGTTTTCAAATTTGTTTGAATTTGAATTCAGTGGCAATTAAATAGAAAATAGAACAGAAATATAAAAAAAGAGAGAAGCCCAGCCACTTACCTGGCGCCCACTTACCTGGCCCAGCTCCTCCAGCGGCCCAGCCCGCCACCGCTACCCCCCCTGTCGCCTTCCTCCTCTGCCAGGAGGACGGGCACGCGACCGGCGCGCGCGGCCACGCGCCCCGGCCACCTCCTCCCTCCCAGCCTGCTTGGCTCCTCCTCGACGCCCCGGTGACGCCACGCGGCCCCCTCGACCCTCTCTCACTCTCCCGTGTCTCTCCCTCCGTCCCTATCCCCCTCTGCTCTCTCCCCCTCCCGCGACCGAACGGAGCCGTCGCCGCCGACCAGCGCTCGTGTGGCCGCAGCCATCCCGAAGCCTCTCCGACACGCCCTCGCGCTCCGCCGGTCCTCCCTCGTCCTCCTCGTCGTCTCACGCGACCAGAGGAGCCCCGGAGCGCCGCCCCGATGTTTTCCCCCTCCTCGGCCACCGGAGATCCGCCTCGCCATCCCGCTCGCTCCGACGCTTCCCCGGCCCCCTCGTCTGCACCGGCCAACTCCCCGTGAGCTCCTCTTCCTTCTCCCCCTAGTCACGTTGCCCGAGCTGCCCCCAAACCCCGTTGGCCATCACAGCCGAGAGCTCGGCTCCGCCGGCCATGGCGCCGCCGTGGCCAGGGCCACCGCAGCCCGCGCCTGAGCACGTCACCGTGCTCGGTGAACCCCCAGGAGCACGTAGCACTCCTCGTTTTCTCCTTTAGTGCGCCGTAGCATCGCCACCGTTCACGCCCGAACTCCGGCCGCCGCGGAAGCAGACGCCGCCGTCGATCTGAGTCGTCTCCGGCGACCCCACTAGCACCAGACGACGCGGACGAGGGTCGGGGTTCCAACGGTGCCATCCGCGCCTCGAACCGTGGCCTGTGCTGCGATTCCGCGCATCGCCGCCGTCTCGGACCTCGCCGGCGGTTAGTCGCCGGCAGGTTTGACCGAGTTGACCAGGGTTTGACCCCCCCTGGGTCATTAACATGTGGGCCTGAGGCCCTGCTAATTTAGTTTAGATGCTAATTAAATTTTAGCTAACCCACTGACTCACTGACAGGTGGGGCCCAGCCCTGTTAATTAACCCAGTTTAGTTTAATTAAATTCTAACTAAACTAATTTCACTGACACGCGGGACCCACTGTCAGGTTTGACTGGACAGTGACCTGTTGACCTGCTGACGTCACACTGACGTCAGGCTGACGCAATAATGAATTACTGGAATTATTAATATTCTGAAATTCCAGAAAATTGTATAAACTTCTAAAAATCATAGAAATTCAACCGTAACTCCAAATTAAATAATTTATATATGAAAAATTATCAGAAAAATTCAAGGAATCCATCTGTACCATTTTCATGCATGTTTGAACAATGTTTGTCCTCTGTTTTGGACAAAACAAATAAAGGGCATTTAAATAACCATATATGGAGTTGGAATTTGAATCTTGTATTCAAACCAACTTCATTTAATTTGTTGCTAGTTGCATGAGCTCAAAACACATTCATATTGCCATGTCATAGCATGCATCATATTGTGCATTGCATTGATCGTGTTTCTTCTGTGTTTGCCGGTGTTGTTCCCCCTCGATAGACGTTGTACCGATGATGTGATCGTTGACACTGATGAAGACTCAATGTTATCTTTAGAAGTGCCAGGCAAGCAAAACCCCCTTGTTCATTCCGATACAATCCCACTCTCTCGCTCCTGCTCTCTTTTACTGCATTAGGACAACAACGATTCATCTGTTACTTGCTGCGGTAGCTGAACCCCTTTATCCTCTACATGACCTGTCATTCCACAGTAAATAGATGAAACCCACTAGCATGAGTAGGAGTTGTTTGAGCCCTGTTGTGCCTACTCATTCTTGCTTGTTTGTCATGCCTGCTACTGCTTAGAGTTGTGTCAGGCCTGATTCATCGGGGATGAATCAGAGGCGTGTGAACATGTCCTACTGTGTGTGAGCTAAGTGTGTGAACAAGATTTGGTAAAGGTAGCGGTGAGAGGCCATGTAGGAGTACATGGTGGGTTGTCTCATTGAAGCCGTCCTTAGGAACTGAGTTCTGTGTCTGTGATCCATGATTCAGCTACTACCATACATTGGGCCCTGAAATATGACCCCGCTCGACTTCTTATTCACCCTAGTCCTCTGTCCAGGAGTTGCAAGTAGTTTCTGGTGTTTGTAGCTTACTGGAGGCCGTGGACAGCGCTGACCGTAGGGGTGGGCTGTGATGCGGTAGGTACGTGGCATAGTGTACCGGATGCCCGTTTGGTATCTCGGGAACCCTGTTCACATCGTTTGGGGCTGTGAGCGAAACTCCGGACGGATCTCCTCATGGATGGAACCCGAATAGGCGATAAACCTGGACTAGAGACTTGAGTGTTTAGGTAGGTCGTGGTCTACACCCACGTCGGCTTTCGCTTGAAGTCTGCCGAGAACATGTCATGTGCAGACGCTAAGTGGTGGAAACATGTATGAAGAAGTACACCCCTGCAGGGTTAACATCATCTATTCGAATAGCCGTGTCCGCGGAAAAGGACTTCTGGGTTGCTTATATCAGTTCATAGACAAGTGAAAGTGGATACTCTAAAATACGCAAGATAAGCGTGAGTGCTATGGATGGCGTTCTCGTAGGGAGACGAGAGCGGTTCCATAGTGGTGTATTGGTTGGTGAATATGTGGACTCGTGTGCGCCACCTCAAAAGAGTTACTTGCAGTCGTAGTTCAGGATAGCCACCGAGTCAAAGCTGGCTTGCTGCAGTTAAACTCCACCATCCCCTTTGTTGATAATGATGCATATGTAGTTAGTTCTAATGTAAGTCTTGCTGGGTACATTTGTACTCACGTTTGCCTATTTTATGTTTTGCAGAGAGACTTCGGTCTCGCTAGTAGTTCCACGTGGACTTTGACGTTTAGCTTGTTACCTCAGCTACGATCTTGTGCCCTCGGCAGGATCTGGTAGATAGTCAGGCTTCTCAGCCATTTTCATTTCTAGATGTCTGTACTCAGACTTGTTAAGCTTCCGCATGTGCTTTGACTTGTATGCTCTGATTGTTGGGTCATGAGACCCATGTTTGTAATATCTCGCTCCTCAGAGCCTATTGAATAAATACTTGAGTCGTAGAGTCATGTTGTGATGCCATGTTGTATTTGCACATATCGAGCATATTGTGTGTATGTTATTGAAATGCTTGGTATGTGTGGGACCTGACTATCTAGTTGTTTATCCTTAGTAGCCTCTCTTACCGGGAAATGTCTCCTAGTGTTTCCACTGAGCCATGGTAGCTTGCTACTGCTCCGGAACACTTAGGCTGGCCGGCATGTGTCCTTCTTCGTTCCTGTGTCTGTCCCTTCGGGGAAATGTCACGCGATGGATACCGGAGTCCTGTTAGCCCGCTACAGCCCGGTTCACCGGAGTCCTGCTAGCCCAGTGCTACAGCCTGGATTCACTCACTGATGACCGACACGTTCGATGCTGGGTCATGGATGCCTGTCCCTGTAAGTTAGTGCCACTTTGGGTTCACGACTAGCCATGTCAGCCCGGGTTCTTTGTCATATGGATGCTAGTGACACTATCATATACGTGAGCCAAAAGGCGCAAACGGTCCCGGGCCAGGTAAGGTGGCACCCGTGGGAATACCGTGCGTGAGGCCGCAAAGTGATATGATGTGTTACATGCTAGATCGGTGTGACTTAGGATCGGGGTCCTGACAGCGTTGGTATCAGAGCTTGACTGCCTGTACGATTACCAAGCCAAGCTGGTCGAAGTTGAGTCTAGAAATTCTTTAGTTATATAAGGGAATTGATTGTGGGATGGAACGTAAGGCTCTTTTTACTCCTTATACCCTATGCCCTTCTGATCTGAGTCATCCTATCTTTCCTACGGGGTTAAGGAACTAGGCTTTCTCTTCTTTCTATCAGGATCACGTGTTACTAATCCGTAGACTTATAAGATTGTTGGATTTAAGCTTGAGTTCAGCTCCTACGACTTCTGTATGTTAATTGTCGATCTCGAAACCTTGATATTGTGCTTCTGAGTGGTTATGCCACCATATTTGTAGCATGTCTCAAATCTTTTGAGCATTTACAGCCGTTATGCTGTCCGAGTCACCCCAGGTTTCTGAATAGTCTGAAGCATTTGCAAAATCCCTTCCTCCCGTTCCGATGTTCCTTTGGGCCAGATTAACCACACTAATCGGTGAGTTGAGGTAAATTATTGCCTTGACATATATGTTGGAGTTATTATTATGACCCTAGGTGTTTTAGGGAGTCACCTAGTAATCTAGCAATGTTTTGTGTTCCCAGTGTGAAGATTCTGGCCATCATTCTCGAAAGCATCCCGTGGTGCTACTTAGTAGTAGGCATTCTACTCCTGGGTTCTGAACCCGAGATTCACTCTACTTACTTCATGTTGATAGTGTTTGCTAGTTCCTTTAGGATATTAGTAACCTTTGCGATAGTCCTCAAGGTTCGTGGTACATCCTTCTTCCAATTACCATGAACCATTCTTGGCAGGAGTTCTTCTGAACCAAAAGATGACAACAAGAGTGCTCTCGATGAGTTCTCCATGCTATGTTGTGACTCTGCCAGCTCAACCTTTCTGCATGGGTTATCCGGAAGAATTATGTTGAACTTGGTTCGACATACTAATCTATGCATCCACAACTCAGGAAATCATATGTTCCTTTGAGTTGTCCCTCTTTAGTTGTCTACTGACCCTCGTCTATCAATTGATAGTCAGGAGTAATTGTGCATTCGTGTTATCAATGCTTATTATTCTTGTGGTCCGTCAAGCCATTCTGTCCTGAATGACTTGGAGAAACAAACTCCAGTACCTCATCCATATCTAGGATTGGGTCAAAGCAGTTGTATTCCGCAGATCAAATGCCAATCCAGCTTTTGCTCTGCTCTACCTTGGAGTATTACCATCTTTATATTGGGATTGTTATAGGAATTGCACACCATCCTATGAACTCTTGGTACAGTGATACTTCTTGCCATCATTGTTCATTCCTTGGTTCCTGTGTTATTGTAACCGGAATGCCGACAAGTGAGTCGTGGTGTGTGAAATCAATACTGCTAGCAACTCCGTTGCTTGGTAGTTAAATGGACAACAACCTCATTCTTAGTGTGCTGATTATTGAGTCATCATTCCAAGATTGATCGTGCTACCTAGTCCTTATTTCCTGGTGCACTCTTCGATCAATGAGTTAGGATTTTGGCAATCCCTCGCTCATTTGATCATATCGTCTTGCCCTCAAAAGCGAGATTGTTCTCGAGCTTAGTAACATACCGGTGGTTCGTGATTTTCTGAATGTCTTCTTGGAAGTATCACCAGGTCGTCACCTGACCGTTATGTTGAGCTCGTGATCAAGTTGGTTTATTCCTGTAAACCACCATTTCTCCAAGAATCCGTGTTGGGTACCCCTGAGCTAGTTGGTTAAGCTAAACAACAACTTGGAGAGCTGGAAGATAAAGGCTTCTCCGACTTAGTTCATATTAAGGGATATCTCGTATGTATGTTGAAGAAAGATGATGTCTTCATCGATTGGTCCCTGTGATCAGTTGTTGGACCTATTATCTTGTTAAAACTTTGATTTGAGTGTGGGCTATTCTCAAATCAAATCAGAATCAACGATGTTCGTAATGTTTTCTTACTCGTGGATTTTCCTCGAGCATACCCCATTACATCTTATGGGTCTGACCAATGCTATCACCTGTTCACATAATTAGGGAATTCCATCTTCATGGAAATCTCGATGAATTGTTGTTGAGCCCATCAACATCATTTTATCTTCTCCAAGATCTTGTTGGACAATAAGTTAGTGTTGGAAACTTTTGAAGCATTTTCTTCATGCCAGCACATGAAGTATTTGTTTGATGAAAGGAGTGACTTCCTCTTATACACGTGCATTTGGTGAAAGTTGCCGCCATCAATTTGAGAAAGTTAGTTTTGCTTCGTCTGGAATCATCGCAAGTCAGTCATGCACACGTGCGAAGTATTCTGTGGTCTGGAGACTTGCAACCTTCATTCCATATGTGTCCCGAGCACACCAAGCCACTGATTGATTTGTTCAAGGAGAAGAAGTTCCCTCATAAGAGCTAATCCATGGACTTGCATAAAGACTTCGATATCCTCGATGATGGTTCCCCACCGGAACTCGGTAGTGTTTTATTGTAAGACTACCATGTGATCATGCTTGTCTGGGACAACGTGTTCACATGCTTGTAGCAGAACCAGCTCATGTTTTGGAGTTTGCTATCGTAGTTCATTTCCCGAGAATCTCGCAACGTTGTCTTGTCGAATTGTGTTGCAAACTTTCATTTATCTTCCTAGACTCGATGAGTCTGGAATATCCTGACACCAACCAGATCTGAATCTCAGGCATATATGATGGTTGGAACATTTTCCAAGAGCTATAATATTGGTCCCTCGATAACCGGTAAGGTGGATGTCGTGGCCAACACACCCAGCCGGAAGACCCATTATTATAGTATCTTGATTGAGGAAGTTGGCCACCTTCCCATAAGGACTTCGTAGGATTTACTCCCTAGTTGTGCCCTATGATTTTTGTGTTCCTGAAGTCCGACCTTTTTACTTGATGATCTAGTTACCAAACCATTTCAATAAATGGATTATGCTAGCACATGAAGGAGAACATTAGAAGCGGAGTGCTAAATGTCTCTCGGTCGATCATCCAGATTCTATTTCCTTGGCCCTGCCAAGGGTGAAATCTAAGAAAGTGTTATCTTCCTTTGCATCTGCATCATCCATCATCATTCATCATGGTAGCAAGTTGTGTTGCCAGGATCCTTGACACGGATATTGGTAAAACCCTGATGAATATGGAAATGCTCAAGTTCTTGAGAGCACGCACAAGCGCTAGGTGTTATCATCGACACTAACTGGAGTGCTCTCAGTTTCCTCGGCAATGCTATAACCATTCCAATAGTGGAATAACTCTCTATTGTTGAGCCTCTCCCCAGTTACTAGAATCATTCCCAGCATTTGCATTTTGTTCCCAGCTTGCACCGCCAATGTGCCATTCTACCATGGGTCTCTTCCATTTCCGGTGGTAAGCAATTCATCCATTACGTTGTCTTCAACAAGGTAATCCACATCATCCAAGTCCGAGTATGCCATCCTACCGACCCCCTCCAAACGATCGCTCGAGAATTGCCTTAGGCTGGTTTAAAGAGTTTCAATGATCTCTGAATCAAAAGTAATTCTTTTTGCCACCTAATGGGGTATATCTACGAGTCACCATCCCTAAGGTGCCTCGTTGTGGTATCATGGCAACTCAACTCCTCGCTACGCTGACAACTGTTTACCACCCTCGTAAGTGTGGAATTGTAGTCTACCTGGTAAACCTCCGTCATTTGTTCCACTCCATTCCTCTAGAGGTGTGCTTCGTCTCTCAGCTCGAGAGATGTTGCTATGTCTCATTCCGTGAGTTAATCCTGAGTTGTTCGACCTTCAAAAAGATCGATCCTTCTAGAGTCTCCTTCTCCTCTCATTGTCATAATAACTGGAGTTCTCAGAACAAGACGTCGAGACAAAGATGGTGATCGAAACAACGTTCCTATGAAGTGCAACCTGGATCGTGAAGATTGTACTAGTTTGCGTTTCCCCTTCATCTTACCCTACGCTTGAATCTCGGGACGAGATTCTTGTTTAGTGGGGGCGAGTTGTCACATCCCTAGCTTCTGGTGTTGCCTAGTGTTTGCATCATGTTTAAAATTTTGAAACTTGAAATGAGGAAATTGAAAGCCTCGGAAATCATTTTAATAAAGGGGCAAGAAACCCTAAAATTGCAATCAGTAAATCCAAAATGCCCTAGAAATAGCTCTGACAATTTTGGCAAGAGTTATAAATCAAACCAAAATTTTGGGACATTTCTAAGGAATTATTTGGGCTCTGATTTTAAATCAATATTTTATTTGAATTTGGAGTTATATTCATAATATATAATGAATATATTTTCAAATGCCCTGAGATATTTTATGTTTATGAGGAGTAGACCTTAAGTGACATAAAATTATCCAGGGGAGTTTTGGCACTGTTTTCAAATTTGTTTGAATTTGAATTCAGTGGCAATTAAATAGAAAACAGAACAAAAATATAAAAAAAGAGAGAAGCCCAGCCACTTACCTGGCGCCCACTTACCTGGCCCAGCTCCTCCAGCGGCCCAGCCCGCCACCGCTACCCCCCCTGTCGCCTTCCTCCTCTGCCAGGAGGACGGGCACGCGCCCGGTGCGCGCGGCCACGCGCCCCGGCCACCTCCTCCCTCCCAGCCTGCTTGGCTCCTCCTCGACGCCCCGGTGACGCCACGCGGCCCCCTCGACCCTCTCTCACTTTCCCGTGTCTCTCCCTCCGTCCCTATCCCCCTCTTCTCTCTCCCCCTCCCGCGACCGAACGGAGCCGTCGCCGCCGACCAGCGCTCGTGCGGCCGCAGCCATCCCGAAGCCTCTCCGACACGCCCTCGCGCTCCGCCGGTCCTCCCTCGTCCTCCTCGTCGTCTCACGCGACCAGAGGAACCCCGGAGCGCCGCCCCGACGTTTTCCCCCTCCTCGGCCACCGGAGATCCGCCTCGTCGTCCCGCTCGCTCTGACGCTTCCCCGGCCCCGTCGTCTGCACCGGCCAACTCCCCGTGAGCTCCTCTTCCTTCTCCCCCTAGACACGTTGCTCGAGCTGCCCCCAAACCCCATTGGCCATCACAGCCGAGAGCTCGGCTCCGCCGGCCATGGCGCCGCCGTGGCCAGGGCCACCGCAGCCCGCGCCTGAGCACGTCACCATGCTCGGTGAACCCCCAGGAGCACGTAGCACTCCTCCTTTTCTCCTTTAGTGCGCCGTAGCATCGCCACCGTTCGCGCCCGAACTCCGGCCGCCGCGGAAGCGGACGCCGCCGTCGATCTGAGTCGTCTCCGGTGACCCCACTAGCACCAGACGACGCGGACGAGGCTCGGGGTTCCAACGGTGCCATCCGCACCTCGAACCGTGGCCTGTGCTGCGATTCCGCGCATCGCCGCCGTCTCGGACCTCGCCGGCGGTTAGTCGCCGGCAGGTTTGACCGAGTTGACCAGGGTTTGACCCCCCCTGGGTCATTAACATGTGGGCCCGAGGCCCTGCTAATTTAGTTTAGATGCTAATTAAATTTTAGCTAACCCACTGACTCACTGACAGGTGGGGCCCAGCCCTGTTAATTAACCCAGTTTAGTTTAATTAAATTCTAACTAAACTAATTTCACTGACACGCGGGACCCACTGTCAGGTTTGACTGGACAGTGACCTGTTGACCTGCTGACGTCACACTGACGTCAGGCTGACGCAATAATGAATTACTGGAATTATTAATATTCTGAAATTCCAGAAAATTGTATAAACTTCTAAAAATCATAGAAATTCAACCGTAACTCCAAATTAAATAATTTATATATGAAAAATTATCAGAAAAATTCAAGGAATCCATCTGTACCATTTTCATGCATGTTTGAACAATGTTTGTCCTCTGTTTTGGAAAAAACAAATAAAGGGCATTTAAATAACCATATATGGAGTTGGAATTTGAATCTTGTATTCAAACCAACTTCATTTAATCTGTTGCTAGTTGCATTAGCTCAAAACACATTCATATTGCCATGTCATAGCATGCATCATATTGTGCATTGCATTGATCGTGTTTCTTCTATGTTTGCCGGTGTTGTTCCCCCTCGATAGACGTTGTACCGATGATGTGATCGTTGACACTAATGAAGACTCAATGTTATCTTCAGAAGTGCCAGGCAAGCAAAACCCCCTTGTTCATTCCGATACAATCCCACTCTCTCGCTCCTGCTCTCTTTTACTGCATTAGGACAACAACGATTCATCTGTTACTTGCTGCGGTAGCTGAACCCCTTTATCCTCTGCATGACCTGTCATTCCACAGTAAATAGATGAAACCCACTAGCATGAGTAGGAGTTGTTTGAGCCCTGTTGTGCCTACTCATTCTTGCTTGTTTGCCATGCATGCTACTGCTTAGAGTTGTGTCAGGCCTGATTCATCGGGGATGAATCAGAGGCGTGTGAACATGTCCTACTGTGTGTGAGCTAAGTGTGTGAACACGATTTGGTAAAGGTAGCGGTGAGAGGCCAGGTAGGAGTACATGGTGGGTTGTCTCATTGAAGTCGTCCTTAGGGACTGAGTTCTGTGTCTGTGATCCATGATTCAGCTACTACCATACATTGGGCCCTGAAATATGACCCCGCTCGACTTCTTATTCACCCTAGTCCTCTGTCCAGGAGTTGCAAGTAGTTTCTGGTGTTTGTAGCTTACTGGAGGCCGTGGACAGCGCTGACCGTAGGGGTGGGCTGTGATGCGGTAGGTACGTGGCACGGTGTACCGGATGCCCGTTTGGTATCTCGGGAACCCTGTTCACATCGTTTGGGGCTGTGAGCGAAACTCCGGCCGGATCTCCTCATGGATGGAACCCGAATAGGAGATAAACCTGGACAAGAGACTTGAGTGTTTAGGTAGGTCGTGGTCTACACCCACGTTGGCTTTCGCTTGAAGTCTGCCGAGCACATGTCGTGTGCAGACGCTAAGTGGTGGAAATATGTATGAAGAAGTACACCCCTGCAGGGTTAACATCATCTATTCGAATAGCCGTGTCCGCGGAAAAGGACTTCTGGGTTGCTTATATCAGTTCATAGACAAGTGAAAGTGGATACTCTAAAATACGCAAGATAAGCGTGAGTGCTATGGATGGCGTTCTCGTAGGGAGACGAGAGCGGTTCCATAGTGGTGTATTGGTTGGTGAATATGTGGACTCGTGTGCGCCACCTCAAAAGAGTTACTTGCAGTCGTAGTTCAGGATAGCCACCGAGTCAAAGCTGGCTTGCTGCAGTTAAACTCCACCATCCCCTTTGTTGATAATGATGCATATGTAGTTAGTTCTGATGTAAGTCTTGCTGGGTACATTTGTACTCACGTTTGCCTATTTTATGTTTTGCAGAGAGACTTCGGTCTCGCTAGTAGTTCCACGTGGACTTCGACGTTTAGCTTGTTACCTCAGCTACGATCTTGTGCCCTCGGCAGGATCTGGTAGATAGTCAGGCTTCTCAGCCATTTTCATTTCTAGATGTCTGTACTCAGACATGTTAAGCTTCCGCATGTGCTTTGACTTGTATGCTCTGATTGTTGGGTCATGAGACCCATGTTTGAAATATCTCGCTCCTCAGAGCCTATTGAATAAATACTTGAGTCGTAGAGTCATGTTGTGATGCCATGTTGTATTTGCACATATCGAGCATATTGTGTGTATGTTATTGAAATGCTTGGTATGTGTGGGATCTGACTATCTAGTTGTTTATCCTTAGTAGCCTCTCTTACCGGGAAATGTCTCCTAGTGTTTCCACCGAGCCATGGTAGCTTGCTACTGCTCCGGAACACTTAGGCTGGCCGGCATGTGTCCTTCTTCGTTCCTGTGTCTGTCCCTTCGGGGAAATGTCATGCGATGGATACGGGAGTCCTGTTAGCCCGCTACAGCCCGGTTCACCGGAGTCCTGCTAGCCCAGTGCTACAGCCTGGATTCACTCGTTGATGACCGACACGTTCGATGCTGGGTCATGGATGCCTGTCCCTGTAAGTTAGTGCCACTTTGGGTTCACGACTAGCCATGTCAGCCCGGGTTCTTTGTCATATGGATGCTAGCGACACTATCATATACGTGAGCCAAAAGGCGCAAACGGTCCCGGGCCAGGTAAGGTGGCACCCGTGGGAATACCGTGCGTGAGGCCGCAAAGTGATATGATGTGTTACATGCTAGATCGGTGTGACTTAGGATCGGGGTCCTGACAGCGTCCCAACTTCAACTTCAACGGCTTAAACCGGCAATTGCCTTCCAATGTTATGATTGCCGAATTAGCATTGATGCGGTCCGACAAATGCAGAATTTCCAAAACCCGGCGCACCCAATGAGTCATTGATTCGCCTTCTCCTTGGACACAAGCAACCAGATCCACAATCGACATGGGTTTCTTGCACGTGTCTTTGAAGTTTGCTATAAACCGGGCCTTCAACACGTCCCATGAACCGATTGAATTAACAGGCAGACTTTTTAACCAAGTGCGAGCCGTTCCATCTAACATCCTGGTGAAGTAATTTGCACACGCTGCTTCGTCCACATCTAACATCTCCATTGCCATCTCATAACTCTCAACCCATGACTCACGGGGTAAATCGGCAGTGTAATTAGGCATCTTACGTGGGCCCTTGAAATCCTTAGGTAACCGCACATTACATAGAGCTGGAGTGAGACACGGCACCCCCCCAAGAGCTGAAAGCCAGTCCTCGTTCGACTAACGCTGTCGGTTGAACCGGAGCGGGTTGTCGATTCGCGTACTGTGCTGCCAACTGCGCTGCAAACTCTGCCTCTCGATGCGCCCTACCATTGTTCACCACATCCTGAGCATTCATAACACCGCGCGCCAAATTAGGCCCTCGAGGGGCGTCGCGGTTCCGCGCACTGCTTGACACAGCCGGTTCACCAATGTGCCTGCTGTAACTCTTGCTCGGACTAGGAGTTGTATGTATTATGTCTCGGCTATATGAATAAGCCTGCTGCTGCACCATAGCGGTTTGAAGAAGATCCCTGGCCCATCGCGTTTCAACCGCAGCCAGTGACTCGCCCTCCATTGGAATAGCTGCCAATCGAGACGCTGCTACAATCATGTTATCTAAAGGGCTAGAAAAGTGACCCGGTGGTGTCGGCATATATTGCGGCGGGTTATCTGATCGTCGAGGCGGGTGTTGGAGATATGACCTAGAGGCAATCATGGATGATGATATTTCCTATGTGTTTATGAATGAAGATAGTCCTTGGACATTATCGATAATGTGTATCAGCAAGTACGTGACTTGTTTGTGGGACTATGCATTGTATGATGACTATCCTAAAAGGTCCCTAGTCGAAAGGGCTGTGTGGACACACAGCCGACTAGACTAGCATATGACACGGTCGATGGCTTGGTCTCACTAGCCATTGAGCATTGGATGCTAACTGGGTAATATGGTCTTGGAAAGGTTTAGTCGGATTCGACGTAGTCGGATCCGAGTTGAGATAAGGTCCGAGTCGGACAGACCCAACTATGAGACGCAGTGATATGTCATCTGTGAGTCTCTAGTACAACATACGTTCTATGTCCTAAGACCTGAGCTGACGCATGTACTCGGGATGGTGACAGACTTGCTTTGGGCCGACCAAATGCTACTCCATGACTGGGTAGTTACAAAGGTAAGTTTCAGGTTTGTCCAGTTCCATGCTGCGAGACATGGTCGAGCAAGATGGGATTTGCCCCTCTGATCAGGAGAGATATACTCTGGGCCCCTTGTGTGATCCGACAAGGATAAGCATGGCCATGTGACAGGGATTATGAGATAATACGGTTTGTGGTCGGTATCACTGGAACGAGAAAGAGGTCGGGCTAGCACAAGGATGACAGTCTCGCCTTGAGCCCGACAACGTATATCGTGCGGCAAAGGGAACAGAAGTGTGACATGTTGTATAGGTTCGCCTAACCTGCTTCATAGTCTGCTTGGTGGTCGGCACGCCTTGCTAGAGGCCGCTACCAACCGTGCAGGTCAGAGGTGATCCGGACTGTGACCAAGCCGACTTGAACCTAAGGGGTCGCGCGCTTAAGGGGAGGAACCTACGAGGTCGGTTCGTAGGACACTGGTCGGATCTGATCCGAACTGGACTAAGGAACGTGACCGAGTAGACTTTGGGCTTTAGGGTCTGTGCGAGGCCCAAGTGTTGAGCCTGCGACGGACGCCTATAGAAAGTGGAGGTGCAGCACACTCATGCGATTGATCCCTTCGGCGCTGTCACTAGAGTTTGCATGTGTTGTGATTAGCCACCTCCACTCGCCGCCGACCGTGTGATCGGACCTAGCAGTCCGTCGCACGGTGTTCCTCATGCACGCGCAGATACAGTTAGAGGCGGTGCACTTGCGCCGCTCCGGCGAACTTGTACGTGGGATCGGATGACCGACTGTTCGAGGGAGATCGGACAAGGAGGAGACAATCCACACGGACACGCTTCCCCAACTCTTCTTCTGCTGCACGGCACTACGCGTCTAGTGGTAACGAACTGTGATCCATCTCCTGTAGCATGTTCCTGGATGATCTGTGCGTAGGAAAATTTTAATTTGCAGTCGACGCACCCTACCATAGAACCCCAATAGCGGGTCCGTCACCCGTGGCTGACCCGGCGCGCCTGTCCCTGGTGTCTCAGTTTGGTTCACTGCTGCCGGATCACTGGGTCCAGCTCTTGGGGTGTTGAAGAGATTCATTCCTTCATAAACCGGCAGCAGACAAGACCGGTGCCTCCTTCTTAGCACTTCGTTTGAAGCATTCTGATCCAGCATGAGCCGGTAATTCTCTGCTTGGATCCGCTGTGACTGGGAATCTAAAGCAGCCCGCTCATCAGCAATCTTGGTTTCCTCAGCCGCCAAGTCCTCCTTGGCCTGGGTTATCTGATCCTGTAGTTTTGTGACCTCTGCATTATGTTGATCTTGAGTCTCCGGGGTAACTGCTGTGGTCAATAGTGTTGTCCAGGCATCCAATAAACCGGACGGAACTTGGGCCGGCCGGCGCGCGAGGCTTCCTGCCCCCGCTGTCGATCCGGAAATCATTGCTGCTGCAGTTGAAGATTGCAATGTGGGTTGTGTACCGGCCATGAAAATTGCAACCCGGTTGGGCGGTTCAAAGGGGTCCGGAATACTGTCGCCATCGGAACAGCCCCCGAACTAGCCATGTTGTGGCTGGTACAGTGACTCGGTCTCCCCGGTGGATGATTCGCCATCTGAGTAAACGACCGTCTCATCATCGGACACCGGTTTAGATTCCGCACCATGGATGAATCCCACGAACGCACGCTTCATGGTAGGCTGAACCCAGGCAGGGCTCGCACACTGAGCCGTCTCGACGAGGTTGGTGCAGATGTACGGCTCAGGGCCCGGTTCACCGATCTTGCCGATGAAAATGTGAATTCCGCCAAAGGGGACCCGGTACCCGTACTCGATTGAGCCGGCCTCGGGGGCCCAGCCTGCGTCGTCGATGTAGAGCTTGCCGCGATGACTCTTGGTCATCCGGCCAACCGCGTATCCCTTGAGTCCTTCAAAGTTGCCCTTCAAGAACTCGAAACCATCGTGCGATAGCCCCATGGTGGGCGCCAACTGTCGTGGAATTAACACGTCAGATGTCCTAGTGAGAGGACTTAGTCATGGAGCCTTCGCAACGAGATTAGCTTAAAGGGGTTAAACCGGACAAAGGACACGGGGAGTTTATACTGGTTCGGCCCCTTGCGGTGAAGGTAAAAGCCTACGATCCAGTTGTGGTGGAATTGATGGGGTCTCGATGAGCAGGGAGCGAATCCGCTTTACCTATCTCTCGAGTTATTGTTTTCTCGTCCCTGAACCGCCGCCGGGTCGTCCCTTTATATACACAGGTTGACGCCCGGCGGTTTACAGAATACAGGAGTCGGCTCATACACATGTCTGGCTCGTTTTCTACCTTTCCCTAACTTACAACACAAGTTACATATCTCCTGGCGGTTTATGACTATGGGCCCTAATCCGCCCTTGGGCCCTAGGCCTCTAAGCTTCAATAATAAAGTGCCATATTCCTTGTCTTCATGGGCTTCAATACAGATGAGCATAACCCGGCCCCTCTTGGGCAGTTTATACTCAGTAGTTATATCCCCAACAGTAGGGAAGCAGAGAAATGTCTGAGGTATAGATAAAGTTGGTTCTCATAAATGGTAGTAGCGTTGTGTCAACAGCAGCTGGATCGCCTTTCACCATCATTGGATAGTTTTGTCCAAGGAAGAGCGAGTTTCCTTCAAGACTATCAATACTGAACCAGTGAGAAGGTGTTGGCGGTAGCACACTAGTATCCATCCCGAATACCCTGTAACGGATGTTGGAATAGGTGCGAAGAGTGCGACCATGCGAGACAACACCTGCTTCCCTAGTATCATCAGCAGTGCCCTATACACAGACAAGAAGAGGTGATCCATCGGAATAAGTTGACAGGCTCCACTGAGTATATGGGTCATACTCATCCTCATGCTCGTGATCATCACCATCATCATCTCCCCTTTGGTTATAAAACTTTTCAAGTATAGGTGGTGGAATGTTCACAGGACCTTGGAAACACAAGAAGGTTAATTAGTAAATGGAAACTAGCTAACCCACATGCATGTGGATGAAACAATTATAATTACGGTGGAAGACAAACGTACCGAAAGCATAAGGATCCCATGCAAAAATACTGCCACGAGTGGTGGCAGCAAACACAAGACCCTTGTATTGAATTGCATCACAGTACTCATCTGTGTACATGAATTGATTTTTGAGCAATTTCCATCGAGGCATGGAAGTAAGGACGGAAACAAGCTTGTTGAAGATAGCAACAACTTGATAGTTCATGTAATCCCAAGAGCGGTTGGGAACTCGACAAATTGCTATCTTCCGTAGACGACAGTCACCATGATCGTATTTGAATGTGCGTAGAATACCGGTGTGCTCAACCTCTGGGCAGTCTGAGATTTTTGGAAGTGGAACCCAGTGACGAGTGTACACATTCACAAGTTCGCACTCGCAGTTGGACCCAATATAAACAACCCAATCTCCATTTGCGCCTGCCCAAGCCTTACCCTCAAGCGATGGCATCTTAACATCACACGTATCATTATCAAGCAGCATCAACTTGCACAAGCCGAGGCCTCTGCCATCTGCGCGTCGGTCAGCAGGGTCATGGCAAAGAAGATAGGGGAGATCAAACCGCTCCTGGACCCTTGGGTTCCTTGTAGTGATGTTATTCGTTGAGTCGAGAATGGTCTTGAAAGAACCTGCCATGCTAGCCGAGGTGATGACTTCGCACGGATCAATGAGTTCCTCCACCACGTCATCTTTCAGATTGGGGCAAGAATAACGGGGTCGTTTCCGGCCTGGTCCCTCCATGGAGAAGATGATTGAACAATGGCAGAAGGAAGGGTGAAGGCAAATGGAGGAGGGAGGAAGTGTGTGCGACACCAGTTCCAAATCGAGAGGGAAAGGCGAAGGGTCGGTGGATGGTTGCCACAGTACACGAAGAGGCGCCCCGGCCTACATAGACGTCCGTTCGGAAATTGTACAAAAGGAAATTGTCGTCGTCTCACAGACATGTTGGAACGCGACCACATGTTAACGAAACATGGTGTGTAATTTCTCGTGCAAAATGCGATCTGGCCGCGTTGGCCCGAGGTGCCGCGTTAGTTATCAACCTTTATTGTTTAACATACAATCTGAGTGGATAGCTCCTGTGGTCATCACATGTGAGCGGATATATATGTGGGCAAAGGTGGGCAGGCGGCAATAATCTGAGTGCTAAAAGAGTTGATCAATGCTTGGTTTTGTTTGGATTTTCCAACTATGACCATTGGATAGAGTGAATCAATGGCTTACGTTCAAAGTTATTCTCATACTATAGAATGGTATAGGAACGTGGAGAGGTTTGGTTGATTTTATATCACTAAATAATGTAAAATATTATGAGTGCAGAAGCTCCACCGCGAGGTTTTTTCTCCTTTTTGGTCATTGGGAATCTGTGTTCTTCCACTCTTTCATTTAAGACATGAGCTTTGTTCATCCTTTTGCCGACACGTGGGAGATCTAGCATCAAGGTGGACGTGTCATGCAAGAAAATGGAGATATGCAGTGCGTAAGTGCGTCGTGCACTTCGATGGCACCTAGTACTATGCAATATTTTTTCTCCTCGATGGCACGTGTGTGCACGTACTCAATGACAGAGCACGGGACGGTAGCCATGGACATGGTCAGCCCTTTTTGAATAGAGTACTAAATAACTTTGATGTGTCCCGTCAACTTGACAAAAAGCTTGCTTACTATGCCTTCTCCCTCGCCAACGCGTGCGTGGTGGCTCGCGGCTTGAGTAGAAACTTTTGCTTACAAGCGGTGGACGTGCAACGGTTCATTTCGTGTCAGATTTCCAGAAGTACTACTGTAGTACCATCATTATTGTTCAACTTCTGGAAGAGGAGAAGAGCCAAGCGCAAGGTCACCTAGTAACCTAGTACAGTACTAGTATACTATAGCCAAATCTGGTCCACCTTTTTAGAGCTTGGTTAATTAATATAGGCGGCTCTTGCATCGACACATCATTTAGAGCAAGTACTCTCTTCGTAGGAACAAAGGAAGTGAAACAAAAGTTGGAGTAGATGCTAGATTGCCCATTAAAACATGATTACATAGGGGGGAAATCCTATAGCATTCTATCCTATGAATCAAACGACCAATGTAGGAAAATTATGAGGGGGGTCTCTCCAACAGTGTTCCTCGGCTGGCACCTAGCATCACTGTGGTCGAACTTGGAGTCATTCATCTGGTACACGTGGCATCTCAGATCTGGACACGAGGTGACGCGACCTCTCACTTCATCCGCCATTTGAAGCGGCGCGCCGTGGAGGGCTAGCGTACTCCAATATTAGGTTGGCTCTACGTGATGTGGCAACTTCATATACTAACCGGATGCTAGCTATACTACTATGGTACTCACACACCAAGAAGTGACTCGAAAACCATTCATAAATTGAGTTTATGACATGCATTTGCCAATGTACCATTCATTACATACAACAAGTCATCAACACACAACGACAACGAGGATACATGTTGGATTATTATTTCCAACAAAAAATTCTACAAATACTAAAGTTTTCAACACACAACAAATAACAAGCAATGAAATGAACTTCATCTCAACCAATCTCGGCGTTGGAAACGCTTGCTTTGAACCATAGGTGCTCTGGGAAGGGCCAACTAATGTCAATATCGAGAGCAACACAGGACTGATCATCGAGGCTGAAGCGGCATATATCAGGACCAGGGAAGGGAACAACCGCAATGTCTAAGGTATAGATAAAGTTGCTTCTCATAAATGGTAGTAACGTTGTGTCAACAGCAGCTGGATCGCCTTTCACCATCATTGGATAGTTTGGTCCAAGGAAGAGCGAGTTTTCTCCAAGACAATCAATACTGAACCAGGGAGAAGGTGTTGGCGCTAGAAAACTAGTATCCATCCCGAATACCCTACAACGGGTGTTGGAATAGGTCCGAAGAGGGCGACCATGGGAGACAACACGTGCTCCCTCAGTAGTACCAATCTCAATGCATTGTGTACAGACACGAAGACGTGATCCATCGGAATTAGTTGCCAAGCTCCACTGAGTATATAAGTTCTGCTCGTCCTCATGCTCGTGATCATCACCATCATCATCTTCCCCTTGGTTATAAAAAATTTCAAGTATAGGTGGTGGAATGTTCACAGGACCTTGGAAAGACAATAAGGTTAATTAGTAAAGGGAAACTTGCTAACTGCATGCATGTGGAAGAAACAATTATAATTAGGTGGAAGACATGTACCGAAACAACGAGGAGGCCATGCAAAAATAGTGACACGAGTGGTGGCAGTAAACACAAGACGCTCGTATTCAATTGCATCACAGTACTCATCTGTGTATAGAAATTGATTTTTGAGCAATATCCATGGAAGAGTCGTGGAAGCAGTAACGATGGCAACAAGCTTGTCGAAGATAGCAACAACTTCGTAGTTCTTGTAATCCCAAGAGCGGTTGGGAACTTGACAAGTTGCTATCTTCCATAGAGGACAACCAAAATAATCGTATTTTAATGTACATAGATCATCTGTGTGCTCAACCTCAGGGCACTCTGAAATTTTTGGAAGTGGAATCCGTTGACGAGTGTACACATTCAAAAATTCCCACTCGCAATTGTACCCAATATAAAAAACCCAATCTCCATTTGTGCTAGCCCAGGCCTTACCCTTAAGCAATGGCATCTTGACATCACACGTATCATTATCAAGCGGCATCAACTTGCACAGGGCGAGGCTTCCGTCGTTCGCGCCCATGCGAACAGGCTTATAGCAAAGAAAATAAGGGAGAGCAAACCGCTCCTGGACCCTTGGGTTCCTTGTAATGATGTTATTAGTTGAGTCGAGAATGGTCTTGAACGAACCTGCCATACTAGCCGAGGTGATGACGTCGCATCGATAAATGAGTTCCTCCACCATGTCATCTTTCAGGTCGGGTCAAGAATAACGGGGTCGTTTCTGGCTTGTTACCTCCATGGAGAAGACGATTGAACAATGGCAGAAGGAAGGGTGAAGGCAAATGGAGCAGGGAGGAAGAGCGTGCAACAACAGTTCCAAATCGAGAGGGAAAGGCGAAGAGGCGGTGGACGGTTGCCACGGTACACGAAGAAGCGCCCCGGCCTACATAGACGTCTATTTGGAAATTGTACAAAAGGACTCACGGTTGTCTCACTGACATGTTGGAATGGGACCACATGTTAATGAAACATGGTGTGTCATTTCTCGTGCAAAATGCAATCTAGCCACGTTGCCCGAAGTGCCGCATTATTTCTCGACTTTATTTTTTTATTGGCGTCCCGTTCAGTTTTGAAGCACAACTAACTGGTACTGTATGCAGAGAAAATATAAACTACTCTACCACTACTCCACCTCTAGTACTAGTAGTATAAAAAGATATATAGGCTGGAGCTTTAGCGCTTTCTTGCTAAGGCCTGCCCACTTGCTTCTCACACTATCACCCTCTCTCCAGATCTAAAAAAGACGTCCTCTCTCTCCCTCCTCACCGGTGGTCACAGATCCGCTAGGGAAGAAAAGGATGTGTAGCGTTGACGCACTCGTCATCAGCGAGTGAGGTCACGCACTGACGACAAGGACGTCCTCTCAGATCTAGCACCCGCGCGGGATGGCCTCCATCCCCAAGCTTGTTGTCGTAGTGTGTGCGGAGGAAGACGACCACGAGCGAAGCCACTTCCTGTCGACCCTCAGGTATGCTACCTCTTTTCGAACCATAACCTTGTTCTATTGCCCCATCTGCCATGTTGCTACATGTGGATCTTTTTCCACTCCACCATCTTCCCAATTTGCTATCCTCTACAAGTGCGGGCATCTTTTTGGCAAAACTATAGCATTTTACTTTGTCTGCCTTAGGTCTAGATCCAACGGCTATTGGTGAAAGATGGTAGGCACACCATCATCACCAACTCAGGACCTCTTTGATTCGTAGGATGTTGAAAACACATGAATAGGAAAAGTATAGGATTGGAGTGTCATGCCCACTTGAATCCTATAGGATTAGCATGGAGCATTTAATTTCACGGGAAAAGCAAAGGAATTGTAAAAAGAGGTTATACTGGATGTTAGATTTCCTATGAAATTTAGTACAAAAGATTCCATTGGAAAAATGCCTATGGGATTCAATCATATGAATCAAAGGACAAACATAGGAAAATTTTCAAAGGATTTCAATCCTCCAAAAATCCTATAGAATTCCCTTGAATCAAATGAGCACTCAGGTTTTTATAGGAGTAGTATAGAGAAATTGAGAAACTCTTATAAAAAACCGAGTTGGTGATGATGGTGTGCCTGCCATCCTACAATATAAACCGTCCGATCTATACCTGAAGGATAGAAAGTAAACTATGGCAATTTTGTAAAAAGATACCCGCACCCCTCTCCACATTTGCAGATAAGGCCTTCCCTCATTCATCTTCGTCTCCCACAAGATAAACAGCTCGTATAAATGCATCTTGATGTTCCGTGCAATGCATGGTCCTCTTGCTGGTAATAATAAATATTGTACTCGAGTAATGGGTATATCGTTACTGCACCTATGCACACGAACTTATCGTAACATAGTACCTTGTGCTGGATAGTGATAATATTACAAGTTTCAAACGGATATTACAAATTCTAGGAGTAATGTTGCACCTACGAAGAGGGAATTATTAGGAAGTTTACGTAAGAACTTTGGTTACTTTAGTTGGATGCAGCATTATCAAACAAACTAAAATCCATCACCCTGACAAGTCACTAATGGGCAAATAAATTATTGTGTCTTTGGCGACTTGATTTTCAAAAACAATTTCAGCTTCTGCGGAGACTTTTTCATTTAGTCTTAGACGCTTGCGGTGATGAGCACGCCTTTCATTGTTGCGCCAGAGAATGCCAAACCTCACTACCTTATGGATACTTGCCTCCAGAACAAAGAATCTGGCCAACTCAATCTCAGATGTGCTTCCTCGGTAGTCAATCAAATCAATTTCTCTAAGGTGGAGATCAAGGCATTCGATAAGATTGTTATAGTCCGGCACATTTTTCACTTTCGGGTCATTTTTTATCTGCAAAAGAGGAGAACATATTAGAGCCGCTAGCTGTATAAGATTGCTGTGTCATCAAGAGCTACATTCACTCATACGATAGGGTTGGCTATAGGGTTGGGTCTAAGGCTAATGATATTTTTTCACTCTCTCTCTCTCTCTCTCTCTCTCTCTCTCTTTCCTCTCATTTACCTAGGATCACGTGAAGAGATTGGGCATTTGTTGCCTTCCACTATGTGGCCGATGCCATATTTCTCAAAAGTATGTCACATAATACGCATCGATGTCAAATCAAAAGATCTTGGCACCGCTCTAGTAATGTGAGAGAGTTGGCACCGCCTGTGCACACAGACCCACATGTATAAACAAATCAATCAAACCAACTACACCAGCCTTTCCCTCTCCCAAACAAGTGTTTTTCATTGCCTCAGTCCGCTCCCTCTCCCACGAAAGTGTTTTTCATGGCGTGAGTTAATTTGGCACCGGAGCAAAGTAGGTGATCCAGATTGGGGCACCAGGTGAGCAATGGAGGCATCGATGCCGAATGCATCAGAAGTGAATTTGGCACGTGTTTTGGCCTACATAGTGGAGGGCCGTTATAGCCCACTTTTGTACTACCTCGTATTTAGTGTAAAATTTTGACCATAGATTTACCTAATAAAATGCCAATGCATGTCACCAAAAATTATACCATTTGAGATTATATTCAAATATGAATCCAACTACACGCATTAACATTTTGTCAGTTAAATCTATGGTTAAATTTTGATACTACAAAATACGAAGAGTAGAACAGGACGGAGGTAGTACTTACTCTTAGGCTAATCATAGAGTTACTAGTCTAAGTTACTTGCCACTATGACTAGCCTAGGCTACTAGTAGTCCACCAAATGACGCAGGTGATCACGTGAGAAAAAATACTAAAAACATTTCTTTCGGTGTAGTGTGTAGAAGCAGTTTTGAACACTATACTTGTTATCGTAATTTGGGAAAATTATGAAAAAATTGAGCTACGTTGCGATTACAGTTTACTAATAGGAAAGAAGTTTCACCTCGATGAGTAGCTTCTCTGTGCACGGAAAGCATGTAAGAAATCCAACAACTTGATCCAGATTGGGGCTAATAGATTTTATTGCCAAGATCTTCACTGTGCGCACAGACTGGGTCAATGATAAGGAGCGTCCTATGGTCATCCCCATGGACCTACCTCCGTCTCCCACGACACCACCTGGACAAATGACAAGAGTCCATGCGAGAGCTATCGAAAATGAGGTTAACTCTCTCCTTGTTGAACTCCCCTTTGACCCATTTGAGACATGGCTACTACATCAAACGGAGATGCTTTGTGTGCTTAGATACCAAGGAAGCAAACAAGCAGAAGTTACGGTGCAAGAAAGACATCAAGAGCATGAAGACAATCTTCCCAGCCCAGAAGGACCAGTACAATCGCCCAAGTACCACCCGGGCGGTACAACCGCCCGACTACCGCCCAACAACCGGTCCAGCTTCTATGATCGAGCGGTGCAAGGCCGGTACTGCACCAGTTGTACCGGTAATTGCCAAAAGACAGGTACAACCACCCCGACAACTGGTTCAACCACTGCTCCCTTCGGCGTACACCTCCAGGAACCAGTGCTTGGACTCCCAGTGGTACTACCGCCCCCATGACCGATACTACCGGCCCATCTGCACATAGTGTATGGGGCCTCCGGCCCATGTATCCACTTCCACTTACTCCTTCGTGGCTTAGCACTGTATATAGACCCCTTCCTCCTCCTAGTTAGAGTTAGCATTGTGCTAGCTTATATTTGAGATAGAGCTTTGCTCATCCACTTGGTTACTTCTCCTCTGAGCTCACGACCTCTTCAGAGAAGATCCACCAAGCGGATTCAAGACCCCATCACGGGAAGACCCTTCAAGACCTCCTCATAGATGTTGACTTTGAATCGTGTATCACTCTTTGTGTTCCGAGGATCTAGCATATGTGTTACTATATCTTGTTGGTTGAGTGATTTCTCTCATGTTTCCCTCGTGTTCCCCTCGTTTCCACACTCGTGTTGTTCGTGTTCTTGGTAGGATTCCTTCCAAACGTGAAAGATTGGGCATCTAGGATTCTACCCTACATCATCTTGGTATCATGAGCCACGTTGATCACGTATTTGGAGCCCCTGCCCCTCTTTTTCTAGCTTGGTTTTGTTGTGTTCTTCCCCAATTTCGAAAATCCCCACCAAAAATAGCCCCAAATTTTTTTGTGATTTGTTGATGTGATGAAGTTTTATTGGATTTGATCCATGGATTTCGTGTGTAGCAGGTAGATCTAGCTTCCCCATAAGTTTCCCCACCTTCCATCCACTAAATCCATCTAGTTTTGCACCTGAAATCATCCATTTCCGCCCCATATCGCCCCGATCCAGATCTGCGAATTTTCCCGACCCCAGCAGTACTACTGCCCTCCCAAGCGGTACTACCGCTGAGCACCACAAGCGGTACTACCGCCCCTCCCAGTTTCTGTTTTGGCTGATTGACAGTTTTCCCCATAACTTCCACATCCTGAGTCCGATTTTCGCGTTCTTTAGCTCGTTGAGATGCTATTAACATCCCCCATCCACCTAGATAGGTTCCAACATCAGTTGACACCATCAAATTTTCCGAACTTTGGCATCTTTGCCTAGGGCTTTCACCACAGTATCCGCTATACCACCAACGCTTTCCGCTACCACCATTTGTTTTTGGTCTTTGAGAATTTGAGTTGTGGTTTCCATGTCCTATTGTGTTTCAGCTATATAGGTACGGTTCGACATCAACATCACCACCACTCATCTTCGTCAAGGCCTCATCATAGCCAACAACTGTCCTTGCTTACAAACGACTACCTCGACGGTAACCTCGACGACATCTATGTCTACATATTGCCATTGCATTGATAACCACCATAGCCTTACTTTTGTGTTGCTTACCCATCGAGACTAGCCTTTGAGTATTGCCGGCAATGTTACTTGTGCACATTAGTGATCATACTTCCCATAGCATACATACCATATCATCATGGTTCATATCTTGGTATCATCTCTTGTGTCACAAAGTTGTCACCGCATACACAATTGCTATCTTGGTTTGTGAAGTTTGCATGAGAAAAGAGCTCAAAAGAGAAAGAACCAAACAAGCTTTTAAGCAATAAGGAAAGATAAGCAAAGAGCTTATAAGCAAGAAACATAGCGTCATACTACATTAAGATTCTCATATCCGATCATCTTGGATCATACCATCGGAATACCATACATATAGCATACTTGGGATAGAAGTCATTGAATTTTTGCTTAGTAGGTTGTGCACAAGTTTAGTATCCACCTATTGTGAAATTGTGCTAGCGTCTCTCTAGTGTTGTGCAACAAGAACATTTTTGTGGTTTCCACATTTTGGCTCATTGCTTGGTTGCACGACCCCACTTACCTATTTGTGTGTGTATTTCCATGTACCATATATTTCTATTGGTCTACTTGTTGCATTTGCAAATTTCTGAATCTTTTCCAACATTATTCATGCTCACTAACAATTGCATCAAATCTTGTTCCACCATCCTAACCAAGCTCCACCATAAGCTTTTACTTGTGTAGGTGTGAGAACCGACAAGAATTGGTACCAATTGTGCTATTTCCTTGTTCCACATTTGAGTGATCATTGATCCATCTTCAACATCGGTCAAGGTACATTTGGTATAAGTTCTTCTCTTTCTCCTACTCACATATTTGCTTGGAATGATGGATAGGCCAAGTTCTTCTACCAACCCACTCTTCATCGAGCAAGACGACGACATGTCATCCTATGTCACCAAGAGCCACCACTTCGGTGCACAAAGAGATTTGCGCCAATAACAACAAGCAATGAGCGACCACATCGACAATCTCGCCACTAACTTGTGACTCTTCGAGCAAGGAACAAGAGACTACTTTGACAACAAGCTCGACACTCACAAACAAGAGAACGATGCAAGAATGGACGAGATTCGTGCCTTGTTGGTGAACCGTCATTCTTCCACTTCTTCCTACTCAAGACGGAGCCGCTCGAGTCGACACTACGACGACACCCTCTCCTGCTCAAGTACACCGACATTGAACACTCTATGTTGAGCCGCGTGTCAAGACCGTCAAGCATCTCGCAATCCTCTACACGGTAATCATCCACAATAGCAAGTCGACGAGCAAGCACATCGTCATCGACAAAACCACATCCCTCTAGCGCAAACACAAGAAAGGCAACGTCAATGTCTCCAAGAGGAAGAGCCAGTGCGACAACATCAAGACGAATAAGACACCTAAGCTCAACATCTTCAACAACAACAACGTGAAGCACAAGCTCTTGAGGCACAATGTTCCCTTCAAGAATCAAGTCAAGCCATTGCCAACCGCAACCGAGATAGGCGCAATCAAGAGGAAATACTTTGCGAAGAAATCCAAGAGTGAAACTACCAAGCTAGAGTGCATCGTCAAGTTCCTCAAGCTCCTCCACAAGCTCGACAAGCACCTCCACAACCTCAAGTTCATCAAGAGCAAGATGACTATGGAAATCCTCCACGCCAAGAGCAATATGAGGTTGACAATCCTCCATGTTAAGGGCGTCATCATCACCCTTGTCCCCAACACAATGAAGAGCAATGCTATGGCAAGCTCAAGTTCACCATGCCCAAATTTCATGGAAGCAATGATCCCGAAGAGTACCTTTCATGGGCATTGAAGGTCGACAAGACCTTTTGTTTGCACAACTATGAGGAAGAGAAGAAGATCGCTATGGCATCCCTTGACTTCCAAGACGTTGTGCTCATATGGTGGGAACCAGTCCTTGAGCGCCGAGAAGCAAGAGGTGAACCACCAATCACCACATGGGAGGAAATGAAAGATGTCATGCGAGCATGTTTCATGCCAACCTACTACAACCGCGACCTCTTCAAGAAACTCCAACTCCTCAAGCAAGGTACAAAGAGTGTTGAAGAAAACTACAAGGAAATGGAGATTGCCCTAATAAGAGCCAATGTCACGGAAGATGATGAGCAAAGTATGGCCTATTTCTTGAATGGCCTCAATCATCCCATCAAGAAGATTGCCAACTTCGAACCCTACTCCAACCTCATTGAGCTCGTGCATCAAGCTACCAAAGTGGAACGTCAAGTGCAAGATGACTTCAAGTACGCCAAGTACTCGTCCAAGAGCTATGGCTTCTCAAACACCCAAGCTTCAACGACTCCAACAACTCCTACCTCAACCAAGCCATCTACAAACAATGGCGACAAGTCGAGTTACAAGAGAACTTTGACAACCTCAAGTCATCCTCCTACTACAAGCAACTTCAAGCCGCGCGCTTCATCATCTACTCCAACCGATGAGACCGTCAAGACAAGTTCCATCAAGTGTTTCACATGTGGCGGCCGAGGCCACAAGTCCTTTAAGTGTACCAACAAGCACACCATGATCCTCAACGACGACGGAACATATGACTCCATGAGTGAAGAGGAGATGGAAGCCCTTGAGAAAGTGGCCATGCACCAGCACGTGAACAAAGATGAAGAAGATCAAGTCTTTTGTGATGAGGATTTGAGCCCCGCTCTCGTTGGCTCCAACACTACTAGGAAAAGGTCTTCTAGTGGCGCACCAGTTTTGCCTACTAATGGCGCACTACTGGTGGGCCACTAGTACCACGCCACTAGTATTAAATACTAATGGCGCACCTGTGGTGAGCCATTAGTATATCAGATACTAATGGCGCACCAGGCAGTACGCCATTAGAAGTGCGCCATTACTAACAATTTTTTTCAAAAAAAAATTTAGAAATTTTTTTTCCAGAATTTTTTTTATTTTTTTTTCGTTTTTTCTTAATCTCGGGTCACTATGGCTTAATCTCGGGTCAATATGCTTAATCTCAAGCCAAATCACAAAATCTCGGGTCAATATGCTTAATCTCAAGTCAAATCACACTAAATGGTCAAACTTCCCAAAAGGTCACCCATCCTCACACTACTCCAGCCCGAGCACGCTTAACTTCGCAGTTCTATCCAACCCCAGCACCACCTCACTTGCTTAACTTCGCAGTTCTATCCAACCCCAGCACCACCTCACTTAACAAGCACTTGTTGATATATCTATCATATCAATCCTATTATACCTTGTTGATGTCTAGGACTTTGTTCATGTTCATGACTATGATGAAATTTTGAAAAATATTTCAAACTTCCCGGTCATATTACGTATCATTTCGTGAAAAAAATTCCAAAAAAAAAATTTCGAAACCAATTTTTTTTCTGTTACTAGTGACGCCACTAGTAAGTTTGAATTTTCTTGAATTTTTTTGTCTCTAGATCTTGAAAGCCCCATAACATTTTTTCTATTAGGTTTTTGAGGATTTTGAAAATGTTTAACAAGGTTCCCCCGGTTAAATTCGGATGTAACTTTTAGAATAGATGATTTTTTATATAAAAAACTTTTTAATCCGAGTTCGTATGCAAAAGTTATGCCCATTTTACAAATTCCAGAGAGATTTTGCAAATAAAGTCGAAATTCCTATTTGTAAATTTTCCCAACAACTAGACCATATATCACATGGGAAACTTATTTTCTTTTATTTTTTGACATTTACATCATTTTCCTTTATTTATTTTTAAACTGAAAAGGCGGTCCACTTGGGGGGTGCATTTGCTTTGGGCCAAGTTAGTAATGGCGCACCGTGGGAGTGGTGCGCCATTACTAGTTCAATTAGTAATGGCGCACCACTCCCACGGTGCGCCATTATTAGTATTGAAAAAAAAATTGAAAAAAAATCTGAAAAAAAGTTACTAGTGGCACACCGTGGATGTGGTGCGCCATTACTAGTTTTGAAAAAAAATTGAACAAAAATTACTAGTGGCGCACCGTGGATGTGGTGCGCCATTACTAGTTTAACTAGTAATGGCGCACTATCCCCTGGTGCGCCATTACTAGTTTTGAAAAGAAAATTGTTACTAATGGCGCACCAACACATGGTGCGCCATTAGTATATAGTAGTGGCGCACCACATGTCTGGTGCGTCATTAGTGTCCATATCATCTATAGCCCTTTTCCTAGTAGTGCAAAGTCTTGACTTGTCAACATCAACAAGACGAATGCCAAAGATGCCACATATTCCACAGCAAGGCCGGCATAAATGGAAGGTCTCTCAAGGTCATCATCGATGGAGGGAGTTGTCACAACTTGGCAAGTGAAGAACTATGATCCAAGCTCCAATTGGTCAAGATGAAGCACCCGCACCCCTACAAGGTTCAATGGCTAAGCGATTCTGGCACTATACAAGTTGAGCATACGGTCAAAGTTTCCTTCAAAATTGGAGCATATGAAGACAATTTGGAGTGTGATGTCGTCCCGATGTCCATTTGCCACCTCCTTCTTGGTCGACCATGGCAATTTGACTGCAGCATCATCCACAACGGGCGTACCAATCACTATAGCTTCAAGATGAAAGGAAAGGAGTACGTGCTACGACCTATCTCCAAGTCAAGTGATCGCCGACAAGCAAGCCACCCATCATGGAGAAAAGAGCGAGAGAGTGACCCACCCAAAAGAGTGTGAGCGCCACAAGCCATAATCGAGTGCCTCCATGATGAGCGACAATAAAAACTTAGTCATATTTTCCACCAAAAGTTAGATGAGAGAAGTGTGTGAGAACCCATCAAGTGTTATGTACTATGTCCTTATGTGCAAGGATGAGGCACCAAAAACTAACTTATCTCACGATCTACCTTTAGTGTTGTCTTCTCTTTTGCAGGAATTCCAAGATGTTTTCCCCGATGAGCTACCTCCGGGTCTACCTCCACTATGAGGCATTGAACACAAAATCGACCTCATCCCTGGAGCACCTCTACCTAACAAGGCTCCCTACCATGTCAACCCCTAGGAAACTAAGGAGACCCAACGGCAAGTATAACAACTCATTGACAACGGTCAAGTACATGAAAGCTTGAGCCCTTGGTCATACTTGTTCCAAAGAAATACGATACTTATCGCATGGTTTCCGATTGTCGTCCCATCAATGCTATCACCATTAGATATCGTTACCCTATTCCACGCTTAGATGATATGCTTGATGAGCTTTGCGGAGCCACCATTTTCTCTAAGATTGATCTTAAGAGTGGCTACTACCAAATACGCATCCAAGAAGGTGATGAATGGAAAACCGCATTTAAGACCAAATTTGGCTTATATGAATGGCTAGTTATGCTAATGGGTTTATCTGAAGCACCCGGTACTTTCATGCAAGTCATGCACTTTGTTCTTCGTCCCTATATTGGTGTATTTGTTGTGGTCTATTTTGATGATATTCTTGTCTTTAGCAAATCCCTCAAAGAGCATGTCACCCATCTTAGAACGGTGTTGCAAAGCCTTAGGAAAGAGCGACTTTATGCTCATGCGGGCAGATGCCTCTTTGGTGTTGATAAGCTTGTTTTCTTGGGTTTTGTTGTGTCTTCTAAGGGTGCTCATGTAGATGAATCTAAGATCAATGCTATTAAAACTTTGCCCCAACCAACCAACTTGAAACAAGTGCATAGTTTTCTTGGTTTAGCCGGTTTGTATCGTGGATTTGTGAAGGATTTTAGCACCATTGCTTCACCTTTGCATCCTTTGATTAAGAAGAATGCGCCTTTTGTTTGGGGACCATCCCAAGATACCGCATTTAATGAGCTTAAGAATTTGCTTACTCATGCTCCCGTGCTTGCATTACCCAACTTTGACAAACCTTTTGAGATTCATTGTGATGCTAGTGGTAATGGCATAGAAGGTGTGTTAACGCAAGAGAAGCGCCCCATAGCATACTTTAGTGAGAAACTTCTGGAGCGCAAGTCAATTATCCCACCTATGACAAAGAGCTATATGCATTAGTGCGAGTTTTGCGTGAATGGGAACATTATCTTCGCCCTCATGAATTTATCATCCATACCGATCATGAAATGCTTAAGTACTTAAAGAGCCAAACTAAGTTGAACAAGCATCATGCAAAATGGAGTGAGTTCATTGAGTCATTTCGCTATGTTATCAAGTACATCAAGGGTAAGGAAAATGTAGTGGCGGATGATCTTTCCCGCATATGCATGCTAGTCACGAAACTTGAATTGAATGTCATTGGCTTTGAGCACATCAAAGACTTGTATGTGCATGATCCTACTTTTTCTATTCCTTATGCTAAGTGTTTGACACATACATCTTGGGAACGATATTACATCAAGGATGTTTATCTTATGAGAGCTAACAAACTTTGCATTCCTGAGTCTTCTATTCGTTTGCTCCTTTTGCAAAAGGCTCATGGAGGTGGACTAATGGGACACTTTGGACACGACAAGACATTCGCTACGCTCTCCAAGAACTATTTTTGTCCCAAGATGTTCCGTGACGTCTCACGCTTCACCAACCGATGCTCTACATGTCAGAAAGCTAAGTCAAAAGCTCAATCCCATGGTCTTTACATGCCCCTTCCTATTCCTTATCAACCTTGGGAAGACATTAGCATGGACTTTGTACTTGGTTTGCCTAGAAACCCAAATGGAAAGGATTCCGTGTTTGTTGTTGTGGACTGATTCTCTAAGATGGCTCATTTCATCCCATGCAGCAAGATAGACAATGCTTCACATATTGCAAATCTTTTGTGTAGGAAAATCTTGCGCCTACATGGAGTTACAAAGACGATTGTCTCGGACCGCGACGTCAAGTTCTTGAGTTACTTTTGGAAGTCTCTATGCGCCAAGCTCGGAATCAAGCTCTTGTTCTCTTCGGCATAGCATCCTCAAACTGACGGCCAAACAAAGGTGGCGAACCATACACTCTCCATTCTACTACGCGTGTTGATCAAGAGGAACATCAAGGAGTGGGAGGAGTGTCTACCCATCGCCGAGTACGCCTACAACCACGCAAGACATTTGACTACTGGCAAGTCCCCCTTCAAGGTCGTCTACGGTTTCAACCCATTGTCCCCATTGGACATTCTTCCTCTACCACTACAAGAGCGCACCAACATGGACATGAGTGCCAAAGTGAAGTACCTCAAGAAGATGCATGAAGATACAAGGCACACCACCGAGCGCCAAGTACAATGACTCACGACCAAGCTCAGCATCAACAAGCAACCCATGATACTCAACATTGGAGATCTTGTGTGGCTACACCTTCGAAAGGAATGCTGCCCCAACGAACGCAAGTCCAAACTTCTACCACGAGCCGATGGACCCTTCAAGGTGCTTGAACGCTACAACAACAATGCCTACAAGATCGACATTCCACGCAACAAGTACTCTGTGAGTGACATCTTCAACGTCAAGGATCTCTCCCCGTACCATGGTGATGAGTATTTCGATCCGAAGTCGGGTCTTTCCCAAGGGAGGGGAGATGATGCGGAGCATCCTATGGTCATTCCCATGGACCTACCTTCGTCTCCCACGACACCACATGGAACAATGATGTAACGCCCCGTATCTAATGCGCCAGGTGTCTTCCAGTTATTCGCCGCCGTTGCCATGTCATTTGCTTGCATGTTGCACTTTGCCATGTCATCATGTGCATTTCATCTGCATGTTTTTCAAAACTTGCATCCGTTCGGGTTCCCCCAGTTCTCTCTGTTGCCCGTTCTGAGCTCAACCAGACTCGCACACACCCACAGCACCTCCGAAATAGTATTTTATAAGTGGCATAAAAATGTTCTCGGAATGGGATGAAAGTTGGCGTGTGGTCTTTTTATAGTGTAGGTAGACCTCCTACCAAATTTCATCGCATTCGGAGCTCGTTTGATAGCCCAACCGTTAAACTTACAGCCGCAATATAGTCGGTCTAACGTCGGACATTTTCGGCCTCCGGAAACCGTTGCCGGGCCTCTCTTCTCTTCTCTCCCCTCAGCCTGAGGCCCTCTACACAGCCCAACAACCCACCTGGCTAACCCCCTCGGACCTGAGCCCTTGGATCGCGATCTGAGGGTCCGAAAAACCCCTCCTAACCCTCTAACCCTAACCCCTACCTATTTAAACCCCTCCTCTTCCTTTTAGGGCATTTCCTAGCCTTTCCCCTGCCTCCCAGCCGCAGCCACCCCTTCCTCCTCAGAATCAGAGCCTCCCACCTCCAAATCCATGCCCGAACACCACATCCCAGCCACTTGGCAACCTCCCATTGGCTAGCGCCGCCCCCGCCGCCGCTCGCCACGTCGCGCCCCTGGCCTCCCCCGCAGCCGCCGGCTCACGGAGCCCGTCGTCGGCCTGCGCAGGCCCGATCCGCCGCCGCTGCGAGCCCACTCCGTGCCCGAGCCTCCCGCTCCCCCGCTCGAGCTCACACGAGGGGAGGAGTCCCTTGAGCAGCCCCGATCCAGGAGCCCACCGCTGTAGTCCCTCCGGCGACCCCGCCGTTAAGCGCCGCCATCCCGCGCCTAGTCCATCTCCCCCTCGTAGGCTTCACCGGAGCCCCGACCTCGCCGACGCCCGCTCGCCCTGCGCCCTACGTCGCTCCTGCCTCGAACTCCAGCGCCTCCGTGCTGCCTTCGAGATCCGCCGCCGCCGATCTGCTCCACCGTCGCCTGGATCCAGCGGCCGTCGCCGGGAATGGGGCCCCTGGGGCTAGATCCGCCGCCTTCGCCCGGTTTCCCCTCGCTGTCGGCCTCCCTGCTCCGCCCGTCGCCATGGCGCCGCCGCACACGCGCCCAGCCGCCTCCCCTGCAGCGTCGGCCACATGGGCCCCAGCCCAGCACCGCCAGGCCGTCGGCCAAGCGCGCCGGCCTGCCAAGCCTCTTCCCCGACTGGGCCAGGCCCATGGTGAGCCGCCCTCTATTTCCCGCCCTGAGCGCCGCTTAGCTAAATTGCGCTCACCTGTTTTTTTAAAAACTACCAAGTCCCTGGATCTGCATATTATGTGAGCATGTTTGAGGTGCCATATCTTTGTGCATGTTTACCCCATGATGATGTATGATATGTAAAAATGTTCATCTCTTGATGCTCTACATGATGAAGTAGTTTACATGTATGTTAATTTTCATCTTGATGTCTTAATCTTCATTGCAAAACTGCTAAGTGATATAAACTGCTGAAATCTGCTGATTGTTAACATCAAGTATGCGTCTTGTGAGTGGTGTAACTTTGTACCTGTTGATCCTATGATGATGATCTTGATATGCACATGTTCTACTCTTCATGATCCACATTTTGGTGTGCTTTGCAATCATCTTAAGGTGCATCTTGATATCTTTATCTCTGTTGCAAAAGTGCATGTTGCTGTTAACTGCTAAAAACTATTATAACTTGCCTAATTGTCATTTTTCCATCTTTTTGCGTGATTTTCTTTTGAGCATCATGTCTACATGTTTTAGAATCATAATCATGCCATAGTTACTTTGGTGCAATCCATATCTTTTGATATGGTCTGTAGTGAGTGCATCAAGCTTGTGAAGTGGGCTACTTGCTGTTAACTTTCTGTCAATGCTGAAATTGCTATATCATATTGCCATGTTTGCTTGATGGTACCAATTAATACATGCATAATCTGGAGATGCTTAGTTGCCATGTTTTGTTTTCTATGCTATGGTCTATCATGACATGCCTTTTGATGCCCTATATATGTACTGTAGCATATGTTCTCATTGCCATGAACATGCCTACATGCTGTTCCAGATTTCTGTTAACTTCATGATGCCTTGTTGTTAGCATGATATTAGTTCATACATGCCTATTATGGAGATGCTCCAATTACATGTTTTGAAGTATGCTATGAGTACTCTGTTAACGTGCCATTTTTGCTAATGTTGGATAAAATAAGCCTCTGTTCCATGCTTGCAAACATGCTATCATAATGTTGTTGTTTTTCACTTGCTGAAACTGTTTCAACATTCAATCTTATCTTGTAGATTCCTACTAATACATGAGCCATATGCATATGATGATTTGATGTTATTTGCTCTTTGTTATGTGTACTTTGATACCATGCCCTTGGTTGCTATTTAAAAGTTTTTTAGCTTGTCTCTTTCTTGCTCTCAAGTTGCCATCATATTAACTCATTCTCATGTATATGCTCCTGTGTTATAAAGTTGCATTTTGCATTGATCATCTTGGTTTAATCTTGATGCTTATGAACTTAAAACTTAATGATATTTGAATTATGTTATCTGTACTTGAAGTGCTTGTCAAGTTGGTGCTCATATGATTCCTGTAGCATGTTGTTTTGATGTTTGCAAAGTGCCTACTTGCTGTTTTGGGCAGATTGTTGTTATATCTTGTTTGGAGAGTATGTGTTGCACTGTTGCTTCGTTTTGAGCATGCTCTATATGAAAATTGCTTGGTTTTGCATGTAGTTTCACTTATCATGTGGCATCCATGTTTTGGGAGAGTTTTCTTGATGTTTGAATGCATTTTGCATCAATGCCATGTTTAACTTGTTTTGCTCATATCTTCTAGGTCGTAGCTCCGAACTAACTGAACTTTATATGAAACTTCACTAGAATTTCATGTAGATCATCTCGGTGCATCTTAACTTGCTGTTTAACAACTTGAACATAAGGTTTATTCATATCTGGAGAAATTCCAAAATTTGCATATGAGGACTTACCGGATTTGTTATATGTTGTTCCGGCCTCATTTAAACTTGCTTTGATGTGTAATTCTTGTATGCATCATCTCTTGCCATGAGTAGCATCATATAGCCTTGTCATACATCATACTTGGTTGAACATCATGTCATGTTTATGTGTTGTGTGTTTACCTTGTTGTTTGCTTCTTTCCGGTTGTGCTTCTTCTCGATAGTTCCTGTTTCATTGCGATCGTGAGGATTCGTTCATCTATGCTTGGTTCGTCTTCACCCATTCATCTTCTTAATGGACTCGTTCTTCTTCCTAGCAGGATTTCAGGCAAGATGATCGTTACCCTGGATCTCACTACTATCATTGCTATGCTAGTTGCTTCGTTCTATCGCTATGTTGTGTTACCTATCACTTGTTTATCAAGCCTCCCAAATTGTCATGTCAGCCTCTAACCTTTTTCACCCTTCCTAGAAAACTGTTGTTTGGCTATGTTACCACTTTTGCTCAGCCCCTCTTATAGCATTGTTAGTTGCAGGTGAAGTTGAAGATTGCTCCATGTTGGACATGATTATGTTGGGAGATCACAATATCTCTTATTTAATTAATGCATCTATATACTTGGTAAATGGTGGAAGGTTCGGCCTTATGCCTGGTGTTTTGTTCCACTCTTGCCGCCCTAGTTTCCGTCATACGAGTGTTATATTCCTTGATTTTGCATCCCTAACATGGTGTGGGTTTATGAGCCCCTCTTGACAGTTCGTTTTGAATAAAACTCTTCCAGCAAGGCCTAACATTGGTTTTACATTTGCCATAATAATACTTGAACTAAATAATTAATTGGCATGGGGCATCATGAACCCGAGGATTTTTTTTCTACATAGCAGGAAGGGGCCAGCGCTAATGGTGTTGGTCCCAAATGGGCAGACTGCGGGGCCACCACGGGGAAACCCGAGGATCTGGTTTTACTCGTAGGCTTTCCCATCTGGACGTGTCCTGAGACTAGATACGCGCGGCTACTATCAGTGTGTCAACACGCCCAGACTCTTTGCTGGATTAGTTTTACCATTGTCGAAATGTCTTGTGCACCGGGATCCCAAGTCTGATCGGATGTCCCGGATGGAGGATTGTCTCTGCGGATCGTGAACTTGTCATGGGCTAAGTTGGGACACCCCTGCAGGGTATAAACTTTCGAAAGTCGTGCCCGCGGTTATGTGGCAGATGGGAATTTTTAATGTCTGGTTGTAGAGAACTTGACACCAGATTCGAATTAAAATACACCAACCGCGTGCGTAGTAGTTCAGGATCACTTATTGAGCTTTACTAGTTTGCGACCGTTTGCGTAGCTTCTCATCTTATTCTTGTACTCGTAAGTTAGCCACCATACATTGCTTAGTCGCCTGCTGCAACCTCACCACTTATCCATTCCATACCCTTTAAGCTTTGCTAGTCTTGGTACCCATGGTAATGGGATTGCTGAGTCCTCGTGGCTCATAGATTACTACAACAACAGTTGCATGTACATGGTAATGCGATGACCATGACGTGAGAGCGACGCTTTCTTGTTTTGGAGTTCTTCTTCTTCTGCTTCTTCGTTCAGGGGTTAGGTTCCTGGTCGGCAGCCTGGGCTAGTAGGGTGGATGTCGTTTGAGTTCATGTTTGTGTTTCATCCATAGTCGGATGTTGCTCTTATGTATGATGTTGTTGTATTCATGTGGCATTGTATGCCTTTTGTACGTATCCCCATCTATTATGTAATGGTATGATGTAATGATATCGACCTTGCAAAGCGTCTTCAATATGCGCTTCTGTCCTTCGTGGGACCCTCGAGTTCCTTTAGGATAGGGTCGCATATTGGGCATGACAAATTAAAAGAGCCCGTGCGAGAGCTATCGAAAACGACATTAACTCTCTCCTTGTTGAACTCCCCTTTGACCCACTTGAGACATGGCTACTACCTCAAACAGAGATGCTTTGTGTGCTTAGGTACCAAGGAAGCAACCAAGGAGAAGTTACGGTGCAAGATGAACATCAAGAGCATGAATACAATCTGCATAGCCCACAAGGACCGGTACAACCGCCCAACTACCGCCCGGGTGGTACTACCGCCAGGGTGGTACAATCGCCCGACTACCGCCCAACAACCGGTCCAGCTTCTGTGATCGAGCGGTGCAAGGCCTGTACTTCACTGGTTGTACCGTTAACTGCCAAAAGACTGGTACAACCGCCCCGACAACTGGTTCAACTGTTGCTCCCTTCGACGTACAACTCTGAGAACCAGCGCTGGACTCTCGGCGGTACTACCGCCCCCATGACCGGTACTACCAGCCTGTCTGCGCATAGTGTATCTGTCACGACCAATATGCGACCCTATCCTAAAGGAACTCGAAGGTCCCACCAAGGATAGAAGCGCATATTGAAGACGCTTTTGCAAGGTGGATATCATTACATCGTACCATTACATAATAGTTGGGGATAGATACAAGAGGTATACAATGCCACACGAATACAACATCATTATACATAAGAGCAACATCCGACTATGGATGAAACACAAACAAAAACTCAAATGACATCCACCCTGCTAGCCCAGGCTGCCGACCTGGAACATATCCCCTGAACGAAGAAGAAGCAGAAGAAGAACTCCAAGACAAGCAAACATCGCTCTCGCGTCAAGATCATCGCATAACATGTACCTCCAACTCTTGTTGTAGTAATCTGTGAGCCATGAGGACTCAGCAATCCCATTACCATGGGTATCAAGACTAGTAAAGCTTACTGGGTAAGGAAGGGGTAAAGTGGTGATGTTGCAGCAGCGACTAAGCATGATATGGTGGCTAACATACGCAAATAAGAGTGAGAAGAGAAACAAAGGAACGGTCGTGATGCTAGCAGTGATCAAGAAGTGATCCTGAACTCCTACTTACGTCAAACATAACCCAAAACCATGTTCACTTCCCGGACTCCGCCGAAAAGAGACCATCACGGCTACACACATGGTTGATGCGTTTTACTCAAGTCAAGTGTCAAGTTCTCTACAACCAGACATTGACAAATTCCCATCTGCCACATAACCACGGGCACGGCTCTCGAAAGTTTATACCCTGCAGGGGTGTCCCAACTTAGCCCATCACAAGCTCTCACGGTCAACGAAGGATATTCCTTCTCCCAGGAAGACCCGATCAGTCTCGGAATCCCGGTTTACAAAACATTTCAAAAATGGTAAAACAAGACCAGCAAAGCCGCCCGATGTGCCGACAAATCCCGATAGGAGCTGCACATATCTCGTTCTCAGGGCACACCGGATGAGACATCCTACGAGTAAAACCAACCTCAAGTTTCCCCGAGGTTGCCCCGCAGTCTACTCGGTTAGGACCAACGCTCGAAGGAGCACTGGCCCGGGGGGGTTAAATAAAGATGACCCTCGTGCTCCGGAAACCCAAGGGAAAAGGCTTAGGTAGGCAAATGGTAAAACCAAGGTTGGGCCTTGCTAGAGGAGTTTTATTCAAAGCAAACTGTCAAGATGGTCCCATAAATCACCCAACCGCATAAGGAACGCAAAATCAAGGAACATAACACCGGTATGATGGAAACTAAGGCGGCAAGAGTGGAACAAAACACCAGGCATAAGGCCGAGCCTTCCACCCTTTACCAAGTATATTGTTGCATTAGTTAAATAAGAGATATTGTGATATCCCAACATAATCCTGTCGATCATGGAGCAATCTTCAACTTCACCTGCAACTAACAACGCTATAAGAGGGTCTGAGCAAAGTGGTAACATAGCCAAGCAACGGTTTGCTAGGAAGGGTGAAAAGGTTAGAGGCTGACATGACAATTTGGGAGGCTTGATCAACAAGAGATTGGTAGCGCAGCATAGGATAGAACGAAGCAATTAACATAGCAATGATAGTAGTGATATCCAGAGTAATGGTCATCTTGCCTGATATCCCGCAAGGAAGAAGAACGAGTCCATGAAGAAGACAAACGAACGTAGTCGAACGAATCCTCACAACTCCGGAATGAAACCGAAGCTAACAAGAGAAGCAAACCAGAAAGAAGCAAACAACATGCTAAACACACAAGCATAATCATGGCATGATGCACAATCAAGTATGATGCATGTCCGGTTTAATGAGGCATGGCATGGCAAAGTGCAACAAACAATACTACAAGTTAAGTGGAGCTCAATATGCAACGAGTTGCATATTGACAAAACACCACATTGACATATTTAGTTTAATCTCTTTTAAGCTACCAAACAATGTTAAATGTTGTTAAACATGGCAAGAGGTGAAGCATAATTAAACTAACTATCTAGGCAAGTTTAAATGAGGCCGGAACAACAAACAAAAATTCCGGAAAATCCTCATATGCATATTTGGAATTTGGTGCTGTTCTGCCCATTACATAATTTTATAGTTGTTAAACAGTAAAGCAAAGTGCACCAAGTTAATCTATGCATTTTTCCCTTGGGTTTCCGGGGCCACCTCTGGGAAACTTGAGGGCTGGTTTTACTCGTAGGATGTCTCATCCGGTGTGCCCTGAGAACGAGATATGTGCAGCTCCTATCAGGATTTGTCGGCACATTGAGCGGCTTTGCTGGTCTTGTTTTAACATTGTGGAAATGTCTTGTAAACTGGGATTCCAAGACTGATCGGGTCTTCCTGGGAGAAGGAATATCCTTCATTGACTGTGAGAGCTTGTGATGGGCTAAGTTGGGACACCCCTGTAGGGTATAAACTTTCGAGAGTCGTGCCCGCGGTTATGTGGCAGATGGGAATTTGTTAATGTCCGGTTGTAGAGAACTTGACACTTGACTTAAGTAAAACGCATCAACCGTGTGTGTAGCCGTGATGGTCTCTTTTCGGCGGAGTCCAGGAAGTGAACACGGTTTTGGGTTATGTTTGACGTAAGTAGGAGTTCAGGATCACTTCTTGGTCATTGCTAGCTTCGCGACCGTTCCGTTGTTTCTCTTCTCGCTCTTATTTGCGTATGTTAGCCACCATATCATGCTTAGTCGCTGCTGCAACCTCACCACTTTACCCCTTCCTTACCCAGTAAGCTTTGCTAGTCTTGATACCCATGGTAATGGGATTGCTGAGTCCTCGTGGCTCACAGATTACTACAACAACAGTTGCAGATACAGGTTATGCGATGATCTTGACGCGAGAGCCATGTTTGCTTGTTTTGGAGTTCTTCTTCTGCTTCTTCTTCGTTCAGGGAATAGGTTCCAGGTCGGCAGCCTGGGCTAGCAGGGTGGATGTCGTTTGAGTTTCTGTTTGTGTTTCATCCGTAGTCGGATGTTGCTCTTATGTATGATGATGTTGTATTCGTGTGGCATTGTATACCTCTTGTATCTATCCCCAACTATTATGTAATATTACGATGTAATGATATCCACCTTGCAAAAGCGTCTTCAATATGCGCTTCTATCCTTGGTGGGACCTTCGAGTTCCTTTAGGATAGGTTTGCATATTGGGCGTGACAAGTTGGTATCAAAGCCTTGACCGACCATACGAGCCCCCCTTGATTGATCGTAGTTGGCCGTTGTTGAGTCTAGAAGAAAACTGTTTTTGGAGTCTAGTTATATCGGAGAGTAGGAATTCTTTTTACTCCCTAGCCCCTTCGTCGCTCTGGTCAGGAATCTTGACGTAGGTGTTTTGACTTACTCCTCTTCCCGTTCAAATTTTTCTTTAGGATCATGTAGTTGGTTTTCCGGTCGTTGGTTCTCATCTCTTTTCATCCGGTGCATTTCTCGTCAAGGTGATTCGACCCTCTCCGTTTTTGCAAGTCCAATCCTCAGTTGTCTTCTTTTCCCATCCGTCCACCCCTTTTTCTTCTCAAAGCCGGAGTCTGTAATCGAGTATCCATCCTACTCGTGTGAATCATTTGCATTCTTTCAACCGGTGTTTCCTCTTGAAGTTATTCGTCGGTTCCCCCATCCAAGTTGCTTTTGTTTTCCCGCCCTCCCACCCTTTTTCTTCCCGGAGTATGAGTCTCTTTCGACCAACAATTTCATTCGTGCGGAGCCTCTTCAGTCTTTCGTCAATTGTTAATACAACATCATCATACATAAGAGCAACATCCGACTACGGATGAAACACAAACAGAAACTCAAACGACATCCACCCTGCTAGCCCAGGCTGCCGACCTGGAACCTATCCCCTGAACAAAGAAGAAGCAGAAGAAGAACTCTAAGACAAGCAAACATCGCTCTCGCATCAAGATCATCGCATAACCTGTACCTGCAACTGTTGTTGTAGTAATCTATGAGCCACGAGGACTCAGCAATCCCATTACCATGGGTATCAAGACTAGCAAAGCTTACCTGGTAAGGAAGGGGTAAAGTGGTGAGGTTGCAGCAGCGACTAAGCATGATATGGTGGCAAACATACGCAAATAAGAGCGAGAAGAGAAACAACGGAACGGTCGTGAAGCTAGCAATGATCAAGAAGTGATCCTGAACTCCTACTTACGTCAAACATAACCCAAAACCGTGTTCACTTCCCGGACTCCGCCGAAAAGAGACCATCACGGCTACACACGCGGTTGATGCGTTTTACTTAAGTCAAGTGTCAAGTTCTCTACAACCGGACATTAACAAATTCCCATCTGCCACATAACCACGGGCACGTCTCTCGAAAGTTTATACCCTGCATGGGTGTCCCAACTTAGCCCATCACAAGCTCTCACGGTCAACGAAGGATATTCCTTCTCCCAGGAAGACCCGATCAGTCTCGGAATCCCGGTTTACAAGAAATTTCGATAATTTTAAAACAAGACCAACAAAGCTGCCCGATGTGCCAACAAATCCCAATAGGAGCTGCACATATCTCGTTCTCAGGGCACACCAGATGAGACATCCTACGAGTAAATCCAGCTCTCAAGTTTCCCCGAGGTGGCCCCGCAGTCTACTCGGTTAGGACCATCACTCGAAGGAGCAGTAGCCCGGGGGTTAAATAAAGATGACCCTCGGGCTCCGGAAACCCAAGGGAAAAGGCTTAGGTAGGCAAATGGTAAAACCAAGGTTGGGCTTTGCTGGAGGAGTTTTATTCAAAGCGAACTGTCAAGGGGGTCCCATAAATCACCCAACCGCGTAAGGAACGCAAAATCAAGGAACATAACACCAGTATGATGGAAACTAAGGCGACAAGAGTGGAACAAAACACCAGGCATAAGGCCGAGCCTTCCACCCTTTACCAAGTATATAGGTGCATTAATTAAATAAGAGATATTGTGATATCCCAACATAATCCTGTCCATCATGGAGCAATCTTCAACTTCACCTGCAACTAACAATGCTATAAGAGGGGCTGAGCAAAGCGGTAACATAGCCAAGCAACGGTTTGCTAGGAAGGGTGAAAAGGTTAGAGGCTGAAATGACAATTTGGGAGGCTTGATCAACAAGAGATAGGTAGTGCAGCATAGCGATAGAATGAAGCAACTAGCATAGCAATGATAGTAGTGAGATCTAGAGTAACGGTCATCTTGCCTGAGATCCCACAAGGAAGAAGAACGAGTCCATGAAGAAGACAAACGAACGTAGTCGAACGAATCCTCGCAACTCCGGAACGAAACCGAAGCTAATGAGAGAAGCAAACCGGAAAGAAGCAAAAAACATGATAAACACACAAGCATAATCATGGCATGATGCACAATCAAGTATGATGCATGTCTGGTTTAATGAGGCATGGCATGGCAAAGTGCAACAAACAATACTACAAGTTAAGTGGAGCTCAATATGCAACGAGTTGCATATTGACAAAACACCACATTGACTTGTTTAGTTTAATCTCGTTTAAGCTACCAAACAATGTTAAATGTTGTTAAACATGGCAAGAGGTGAAGCATAACTAAACTACCTATCTATGCAAGTTTAAATGAGTCTGGAACAACAAACAACAATTCCGGAAAATCCTCATATGCATATTTCGAATTTGTTACTGTTCTTCCTATTACATAATTTTAGAGTTGTTAAACAGTAAAACAAAGTGCACCAAGTCAATCTATGCATTTTTCCACCCCATTTACATATAAAGTATATTAAATTCGGAGCTACGGTTAATTAGTTATGAAATAAATCATTTTAACATGCTATTTAAGCAAATTAAAGCAAACAACAGGTTTAAATATTTTAACATGGTTGAAAGTTGGATATTGTGAAACTAGATAAAATTCTAAGCATTTTACATATATAGTTCGTTTAATTTGGATGCATGCATGATTAGTTATTAGTAATACAAAATAGGGGCATTTTCTGTAAATAAGAATGCATTGGATAATGCTAAATTACAGACTGGCAAAAAAATATGCACGGGCCCGAAGCATTATGGTGCAGCGGCCCAGATGAGGATTCGGCCCAAGCAGCTGTGGGTGTGTGCAAAAGAAATAAAAGAACAGAGCAAAAGAGGGGCGCCTGGGTCCCAGGACCTCCTGGATGTGTGCACGAGGGAGGAACCACTGGGCTAGCTTACTGTTCGTGATACAAGCAACTCCCAGGCTCTTTTGAGCATTCAACAATAGGTCGAGCTTGGCAATGGTTGCACGGCGACAACCGACGGCGAGGGAAAGCACAAACGACGGCCGTTGGGGTTAAGACGGCGGGCGTGCGGAAACTGAAGACAGTGCACGTGTGCTTGCGGAGAGCTGCAAGAGAGGCCGGGAAACGGCATGAGCAAGGGCTCAAGAACAAGCTTAGGCAGGAGCTCGTCTCGGCCATGGCAGAGAGGCACGGCGAGGCAGTGGCAGTGTGCATGAACATGGGCAGAAACCTGCTGCCATGCGGTGAAGCACAGCGAGGCGAGGCGACGGACGAGCTGCCACACGAGCGCGGGTTGCGGGTGAAGCAGAGCAAGACAGGGGAGGCGGCGGCGCTGTGCACAGGGAGCGGCGGAGGAGGTCGGACCCAACGAACCGAGGATCAAAACGGCAAGCTGAAAGAGGGAATCGGTTCTACAGAACGACTCGTCCCTATTGGATGCACACGGGCAACAAGGAGCGATCGGAACACTCGCCAGAGACGAGGTCCGACGTGGAAGCGCTCGGGCTCGACAGAGATGGACGAAACAGGGCACAATCAGACGAGAAGACCTGGTGGGGAGGTGCGTCTGCTCACATTGAGGGGCTTGACGGAGTCGTTCTAGCTCGGGGACGCAAGGGGCGACAAAAATGGTCGGCGACAAGTTCACCCGAGGAAGAAGACGAGAGGACGGCGAGCAGAGAATGGCCTCCGGCTTGGTGTCCATGTCGCAGGGGAAGCAGAGGACACCGGCGCGCCGTCTTGACGTCCCGCAGCGCCGTAGTGGTCGGAGTCGACGAAGGCGACGTCGGGGAAGAAGATGGACATGACAGAATAGACCATGGTAGCCTCCAACCACGCAAATAACGACGAAGCTCTCGGCTGTTCTCTGTTCTTGAAGAAGAAGGGAAAACAGAGGGGAGGAAGAGAGATGGCGGCGCGAGGAGGGAAGGAGGAAGGAGGAGGAAATCCTAGGGGTCGCACTGGTTATATAGGGGCGCGGGGATGGCTTCCCTCGACGTCCGTGAGCTCAGGCTCACGGCGCCGGGCGCTCCTGTAGACAGAAGAGGGAGATAACGAGCAACGGAGCAGGTAGGCATCAGGATGAGGGGCTGGGCTGGCTTAGAGGAGGGAGGTCCAGTTGGGCTGCGGGAAGTGGGTGCTGGTGGGCTGCGCTGTTGCCACTGCTGCATCCCTTCTTCTCTTTTCTTCAGACAGAAAAACAAGGCAGAAAATCACAGGAATAATGGAGAGGGTTGAGATAGGTATGAGAATATGCCTGGGGTCCAGAATTTGTGCAAAATTTTAATAAATTGACTTGGCAATTTTTAGAGCTAGAAAAATAATCCAAGTTTGAATTAAATTCAAACTTGAGCCATTTTTTTAACCAACCAAAACAACTTCAAAAAGGGTGCAATTTTGCAGAGAGGTAAAAGACATGGAGTACGATTATCAGGAAACAAATGAACATTAATGGAGGCAGGAATAATGTCACTTGACATGAAAGACAAAATTTGAAATAGATGAAGAAGTGGATAGTTTGTGCACATGGGGAAAAAAGTTGATGGAAAAGATCAAGATGGACAGCACACGAACAATACATCAACATGAAGAATACAACCCACATGATGATCATGATAGAATGCAATAACATGACATAAGGCATATCAAATCAAGTGCATAGCAAAGCAAGATGATCATGGCAACAACAAGGATGGCATACAATAATCAATAATGAACATGATGCAAGAAGCAAAATACGACAAGGCACTCAGCATGATCCTGGCATAAACATGTAGGAATGAAATATGCAAAAACAATTATGCTAATGCAACAAACATAAAAAAACATGACAACGACTAAAATAAATAGAAGGCATCTGGAGCATCGGTCTCGGGGCGTTACAGTATCGGGCCTCCGGCCCATGTATCCTCTCCCACTTACCCCTTCATGTCTTAGCACTATATATAGACCCCCTCCTCCTCCTAGGTAGAGTTAGCATTGTGATAGCTCATATTTGAGATAGAGCTTTGCTCATCCACTTGGTTACTTCTCCTCGGAGCTCACGACCTCTTCGGAGAATATCCTCAAAGCGGATTCAAGACCCCGTTACGGGAAGACCCTTCAAGACCTCCTCAAGGAGAAGACCCTTTGTATCGTCCCTTGTTGACTTTGAATCGTGTATCACTCTTTGTGTTTCGAGGATCTAGCATATGTGTGACTATATCTTGTTGGTTGAGTGATTTCTCTTATGTTTCCCTCGTGTTCCCCTCGTTTCCCCACTCATGTTCTTTGTGTTCTTTGTACGATTCCCTCCAAACGTGAAAGATCAGACATCTAGGGTTCTACCCTACATCAGTCAAGCTTGTGGGAATCATTTTCTGGATGATAGTCGTAAATAAATCAAGAAGAAATTTCAAAATCTGAATTTCAAGAAGACAGAGAAGAAGATGAGTGTTGTACCTAAACGATTGAGGATCCAATAAAGAGTTCGAAGAGTACACCAACACTGTCTCTTTTGGCACGTCAATGACCCTAATTTTTGTTGGACCTTCTAGATCAGATACAAGTAATCTCTAAAGGAAGGCGCATTCTCAATGACAATAATGTGGAACAGCTGGAGTAATCCATTCCCAATTGATGTCTTGTTGCAGGGCCAGCAAGACACATAAATCAATCGGAGATTCGTTGAGGTGATGTGGAGGCCAATGAACCCGTGGATCTGCTGAAGACGAAGTTACTCGAGCGCAGTACAGCTGTGGAGCAGGTTCTCCATAGCCTTCTTCGAGATGCCAACGTCGAAGAGGTCGAGCTACTTGAGTTGAGGAAGAAGAATGGCAGGCGCGGCATTAATCTGGGGAAAATAGCAGGAGCTGAAGCTGGCGCCGCACAGCGTTGGCGTGATATGGAGGTCGGACGGCAGTAGAGAGCGACATCGTCCAGCTTCAAACCTGAGCTCCTCGAGCTAATCGAGGGCGGGGGATAAGAACACCCATCGAACTTGGCTTGGACTTTGCAGTTGGTACTGAACATGCGGATGCCAAAGCGTCTCGCTGGCCCAGGGTGCGATGAAAGGGTCTTGGAGACTGCGGTCATGCGTTTGCAATCCCCATTGCAGAGGCAGCTGCCGACGGTGAGGTTGAGGGGGGCGCAGTGCCAGAGGTGGCGCTGCTACTTCTTGAGCTTGCATTGGTTTTTCCATTGAAGAGGAAAGGGTGATGTAGCAAAGTAGAGATAAGTAGTTCCCTCATTTTGAGAACCAAGGTATCAATCCAGTAGGAGACAACGCACAAATCAACGAATACCTGCACAAACAATCAAACAACTTGCACCAAACACGATAAAGGGGTTGTCAATCCCTTCACAGTTACTTGCAAAAGTGAGATCTGATAGAGATAGATAAACGATAAAGTAAATATTTTTGGTATTTTTGGTTTATAGATCGGAAAGTAAAAGATTGCAAGAATGGTAGATCAAAAACTAATATTGTAGATTACAAACTTGTATGATGGAAAATAGACCCGGGGGGCATAGGTTTCACTAGAGGCTTCTCTCAAGATAGCAAATAATACAGTGGGTGAGCAAATTAATGCCGAGCAACTGATAGAAAAGCGCAAAGTTATGATGATATCTAAGGCAATAATCATGAATATAGGCATCACGTCCGTGTCAAGTACACCGAAACGATTATGGATCTACTACTATTACTCCACACATGGACCGCTATCCAGCATGCATCTAGAGTATTAAGTTCATAAAGAATGGGGTAATGCATTAAGTAAGATGACATGATGTAGAGGAATTAACTCAACCAATATGATGAAAACCCCATCTTTTTATCCTCGATGGCAACAATACAATGCATAACTTACTTCTCCTACTGTCACTGGAAAAGGACACCGCAAGATTGAACCCAAAGCTAAGCACCTCTCCCATTGCAAGAAAAACCAATCTAGTTGGCCAAACCAAACCTATAGTTCGAAGAGAATTACAAAGATATCAAATCATGCATATAAGAATTCAGAGAAGATTCAAATAATATTCATAGATAAGCTAATCATAAATCCACAGTTTGTCGAATCTTGGCAAACACACCCTAAAAAGTATTACATTGAATAGATCTCCAAGAACATCGAGGAGAACATTGTATTGAGAATCAAAGAGAGAGAAAAAGGCATCTAGCTACTAGCTATGGACCTGTAGGTTTGTGGTAAACTATTCACGCTTCATCGGAAGGGCAATAGAGTTGATGTAGAAGCCGTCTGTGATCGAATCCCCCTGCGGCAGGGTGCCAGAAAAGGTCCCAAGATGGGATCTCACGGGTACAGAAAGTTGCGGCCGCGGAAAAGTGTTTTCATGGATGCCTCTGTTGGTTTGGGGATATATGGGAATATATATGCGAAAGAATTAGGTCAATAGGCTCACGGGGGCCCACAAGGGTGGGGCGCGCCCTCCGTCCTTGTGGCAGCCTCATGGATCCTCTGACTTCATCTCCAAGTCTCCTGGTTGTCTTCTAGTCCAAGAAAAATCATCGCGAAGGTTTCATTTTGTTTGGACTCCGTTTGGTATTCCTTTTCTGTGAAACTCAAAGACAAGGACAAAATAGGAACTCGCACTGGGCTCTAGGTTAATAGTTTAGTCCCAAAAATAATATAAAATAGCATATTAATGCATATAAAACATCCAAAGCAGATAATATAATACCATGGAACAATCAAAAATTATAGATACGTTGGAGACGTATCAAGCATCCCCAAGCTTAATTCCTGCTCATCCTCATGTAGGTAAATGATAAAAACAAAAATTTTGATGTGGAATGCTACCTAACATATTTATCCATGTAATTTTCTTTATTGTGGCATGAATGTTCAGATCCATAAGATTCAAACAAAAGTTTAATATTGACATAAAAACAATAATACTTCAAGCATACTAACAAGGCAATTATGTATTCTCAAAATAACATGGCCAAAGAAATTGTATCCCTACAAAATCATATAGTCTGGGTATGCTCCATATTCATCACACAAAATATTCAAATCATACACAACCCCTGTTTCAGCCAAGCAATTGTTTCATACTTTAGTATTCTCAAACTTTTTCAACTTTCACGCAATACATGAACGTGAGCCATGGACATAGCACTATAGGTGGAATAGAATATGGTGGTTGTGGAGAAGACAAAAAGAGGGAGATAGTCTCACATCAACTAGGCATATCAACGGGCTATGGAGATGCCCATCAATAGATATCAATGTGAGTGAGTAGGGATTGCCATGCAATGGATGCACTAGAGCTATAAGTTTATGAAAGCTCAAAAAGAAAAAGTAAGTGGGTGTGCATCCAACTTGCTTGCTCATGAAGACCTAGGGCAATTTAAGGAAGCCCGTCGTTGGAATATACCAGCCAGGTTCTATAATGAAAATTTCCCACTAGTATATGAAAGTGACAAAATAGGAGACTCTCTATCTTGAAGACCATGGTGCTACTTTGAAGCACAAGTGTGGAAAAAGGATAGTAACATTGTTGGTTCTCTCTTTTTCTCTCATTTTTCTCTTTTTTTTGTTTGGCTTCTTTGGCCTCTCTTTTTTCCTCACATGGGACAATGCTCTAATAATGATGTTCATCACACTTCTATTTACTTACAACTCAAAAATTACAACTTGAAACTTAGAATAAAACATGACTATATGAATGCCTCCGGCGGTGTACCGGGATGTGCAATGAATCAAGAGTGACATGTATGAAATAATTATGGAAGGTTGGTTTGCCACAAATACTATGTCAACTACATGATCATGCAAAGCAAACAATGATGAAGAGTGTCATAATAAATGGAACGGTGGAAAGTTGCATGGCAATATATATTAGAATAGCTATGGAAATGCCATAATAGGTAGGTATGGTGGCTGTTTTGAGGAAGGTATATGGTGGGTGTATGGTACCCGCGAAAGTTGCACGGCAGAAGAGAGGCTAGCAATGGTGGAAGGGTGAGAGTGCGTATGATCCATGGACTCAACATTAGTCATAAAAACTCACATACTTATTGCAAAAATCTATTAGTCATCAAAACCAACGCGCAATCCCGACCTCCACACAAAGGATGACAATCAAAAAATACCTCACGCTCCAACTTCGTTACATAACGGTTCACCATATGTGCATGCTACGGGAATCACAAACCTCAACACAAGTATTTCTCATGTTCACAATTACTAGCATGACTCTAATACCATTATCCTCATATCTCAAAACAATCATAAGGAATCAAACTTCTCATAGTAATCAATGCACTTTATATGAAAGTTTTTATTATATCCCCCTTGGATGCCTATCATATTAGGACTAAATTTATAACCAAAGAAAATTACCATGATGTTTAAAGACTATCAAAATAATGAGAGTTCATCAATTTCTATAAAATAAAACCACCACCATGCTCTAAAAAGATATAAGTGAAGCACTAGAGCAAAATTACCTAGCTCAAAAGATATTAGTGAAGCATATATATAGAGTATTCTCATAAATCACGATTCATGTGTGTCCCTCTCAAAAGGTGTGTACAGCAATCATGATTGTGGCAAACTAAAAATCAAAGACTCAAATCATACAAGATGCTCCAAGCAAAACACATATCATGTGGTGCATAAAAATATAGCCTCGAGTAAAGTTACCGATAGACGAAGATGAAAGAGGGGATGCCTTCTGGGGCATCCCCAAGCTTAGGCTCTTGGTTGTCCTTGAATATTATCTTGGGGTTCCTTTGGTATCCCCAATCTTAGGCTCTTGCCACTCCTTATTCCATAGTCCATCAAATCCTTACCCAAAACTTGAAAACTTCACAACACAAAACTCAACAGAAAATCTCATAAGCTCCGTAAGTATAAGAAAATAAATCACCACTTTATGGTACTCTTGTGAACTCATTATTTATTTATATTGGTGTAATATCTACTGTATTCCAACTTTTCCATGGTTCATACCCCCGATACTACCCATAGATTCATCAAAATAAGCAAACAACACATAGAAAACAGAATCTATCAAAAATAGAACAGTCTGTAGACATCTGTAACTCTTGAATACTTCTGTAACTCCAAAAATTCTGACAAATTTGGACACCCTGGTAAATTTGTGTATCAAAAGCACGCTTCTGTGAATTATGAAAATTATTTTCCTGGGCGCAAAATTTTCTGTTCCTCAGCAAGATTAAAACAACTATCATCGTAAGCCATCCCAAAGGTCTTACTTGGCACAAACACTAATTAAAACACAAAACCAAGATTAGTTATTCAAAGCAAAACAGGAACAAAAATAAAATTGGGTTGCCTCCCAACAAGTGCTATTGTTTAACGCCCTTAGCTAGGCATAGATAATTCAATGATGCTCACATAAAAGAGAAGAATTGAAGCACAAAGAGAGTATCATAAAACACGTGACAAACACATCTAAGTCTAACATACTTCCTATGCATAGGCATTTTATAAGCAAACAAATTATCAAGGCAAGCAAAAACTAGCATATGCAAGGAAGAAGAAAGAGACGATAGCAATCTCAACATGAAGAGAGGTAATTTAGTAACATGGAAATTTCTAAAACCATATTTTTCTCTCTCATAATAATTACATGTAAGATCATAAGAAAATTCAACAATATAGCTATCACAAAACATATTCTCAACACAATGCACATGCATGCGAAATTGACACTTTTCCAAAATAGTGGGATTAACATTAACTAAAGTCATGACCTCTCCAAACCCACTGTTATCAAATTTCATAAGATTGGACATTCTCCAAATATGTGGGATCTAAAGTTGACACTCTTACATACCCACTTTCAATATCATTGCAAATATATTCATCATGAGGCTTAAATAAATTTTCAAGATCATAAGAAGCATTATCACCCCAATCATGATCATTGCAGAAAGTAGCGGACATAGCAAAACTAGCATCCCCAAGCTTGGGGTTTTGCATATTATTAGCACAACTGACACTAAAAGACTTTATAACAACATCATTGCAATCATGATTTTGATTCAAGGAACTATCAAGTATGGGTGCAATAGCAATAATCTCATGTTTAACATAAGGAACTATAGCAAATTCATCTCCATAAATATTGGCATCATGGCCATAAGAATAGCAAGCATCATGTTCATCAAGGGATATTTCAATCAAATCGTCGTAATAATAATTATCTATAGATTAATGCATATCATTATTTTCTTCCAAAGCAACGGTCATTCTCTCAATAAATTCTTTGACATAGACATTATGAGCATAGTTTTCATAGCAATATTTAAGTATATCAAAAATTTCAGATTTCTATAGAGTAATATCATACTTTTCAATCAAAGAAGCAACTTCATAAGCACCCTTAAAAGCAACAAATTCTTCAATTTGTTTAATATCATAGTAACTGTAAACACCCTTTTCATAAGAATATAAGATTTCATTATCATTAAACTCACATAGGTAGGGAAGGTGTTTTTAGGGTTCTTAGAGCAACAAGTAAAATCACAATTTCCACAAAGATTCCAAGCATAGCATAGCAAACAATTTATTTGATTCCATACGAGCTTCCCTTTTTTAGACAAACGATGACGCACAAAATGAGCATGCTGATCTAAAGATTTTCCCTCAACTAAACTAGTTGGGGTTTCAGCACGAGCACATATGGATAGAAGATGATCCAGGTAGAAAACTTTGAGTGGATCCATATCAATAGATTTTTAGCAAGCAAAGATGCAAGCAAAATAGAACACACATGGAAACACAAGCAAACATAAGATCGAACAAAAGAAGGGCGAATAAAAAGGCAAATCTTTTCGAAAATCATTTTAGAAGTGGAGGAGAGGAAAACGAGGGGCGAAAGGCGAATAATGTAATGCAAGATATGAGAGTTTATGATGGGTACTTGGTATGTCTTGACTTGGCATAGATCTCCCCGACAACGGAACCAGAAATTCTCCCTGCTACTTCTTGAGCTTGCGTTGGTTTTCCCCTTTAAGAGGAAAGGGTGATGCAACAAAGTAGAGATAAGTATTTCCCTTGGTTTGAGAACCAATGTATCAATCCAGTAGGAGAAAATGCACAAATCACTGAATACCTGCACAAACAATCAAAAAACTTGCACCCAACGTGATAAAGGGGTTGTCAATCCCTTCACGGTTACTTGCAAAAGTGAGATCTGATAGAGATAGATAAACGATAAAGTAAATATTTTTAGTATTTTTGGTTTATAGATCGGAAAGTAAAAGATTGCAAGAATAGTAGATCGAAAACTAATACTGTAGATCAGAAACTTGTATGACTGAAAATAGACCCGGGGGCCATCGGTTTCACTAGAGGCTTCTCTCAAGATAGCAAATAATACGGTGGTGAACAAATTACTGTCGGGCAATTGACAGAAAAGTGCAAATTTATTACGATATCTAAGGCAATGATCATGAATATAGGCATCACGTCTGTGTCAAGTAGACCGAAATGATTCTGCATCTACTACTATTACTCCACACATCGACCGCTATCCAGCATGCATCTAGAGTATTAAGTTCATAAAGAAAGGAGTAACACATTAAGTAAGATGACATGATGTAGAGGATATAACTCAAACAATATGATGAAAACCCCATCTTTTTATCCTCGATGGCAACAATACAATATGTGCCTTGCTGCCCCTACTGTCACTGGGAAAGGACACCACAAGATATAACCCAAAGCTAAGCACTTCTCCCATTGCAAGAAAAACCAATCTAGTTGGCCAAACCAAACCGATAGTTCAAAGAGAATTACAAAGATATCAAATCATGCATATAAGAATTCAGAGAAGATTCAAATAATATTCATAGATAAGCTGATCATAAATCCACAATTCATCGGATCTCGGCAAACACACCGCAAAAAAGTATTACATCGAATAGATCTCCAAGAACATTGAGGAGAACATGGTATTGAGAATCAAAGAGAGAGAAAAAGCCAACTAGCTACTAGCTATGGACCCATAGGCCTATGGTAAACTACTTACACTTCATCGGAAGGGCAATAGAGTTAATATAGAAGCCCTCTGTGATCGAATCCCCCTCTGGCAGGGTGCCGGAAAAGGACCCTAGATGGGATCTCACGGGTACAGATGGTTGCGGCGGCGGAAAAGTGTTTTCATGGATGCCTTTGTTTGTTTGGGGATATATGGGAATATATAGGCGAAAGAATTAAGTCAGGAGGGTCACAGGGGGCCCACAAGGGTAGGGGTGCGCCCTACCCCCTGGGCGCGCCCTTCGTCCTTGTGGCCGCCTCGTGGCTCCTCCAACTTCATCTCCAAATCTCCTGGTTGTCTTCCGGTCCAAGAAAAATCATTGCGAAGGTTTCATTCCGTTTGGACTCTGTTTGGTATTCCTTTTCTACGAAACTCAAAAACAAGGAAAAAACAGCAACTGGCACTAGGCTCTAGGTTAATTGGTTAGTCCCAAAAATAATATAAAATGGCATATTAGTGCATATAAAACATCCAAAACAGATAATATAATAGCATGGAACAATCAAAAATTATAGATACGTTGGAGATGTATTAGGCGCCACGTCGGGACAGCAAGGTGGTCCGCACGGCAGATTTGGTGGGGAGGAAGCCGATGATGACGAGCAGCATGTCGTTGGGGAGCCGATGAAGTCCAGGCTCGCCGGATGCGGTTTTGGCTCGAGCCACCTCCGCTTGTTGGCTGCCTCGCCGTCCATCTCAACCGCCGGCAACGCCGGTGTACACGTGTGCTGGTGTGTATTATGTGTTGGGTGTGCACGAGTGCGTCCTTGTGTGCATGCCGCCATGGAGTGGTGAAGTGTACGCGAGTGCATCCTTCACATGGAAGAAGTGTGCCCTCAATTTACTAGCGTGCGGGGTGCTACTGCGAGTGGTTTCAACTTTATTTACTTCACCGCGTGTCAGATGGGCCTCTAGTTTACTTATTTTCACCCACTGCCACATGAGCCAGCATACGAAAATAGAGAACACAAGCTGACGAGGCAGCATGCGGACTGGTTGACCGGTCAACTAAACAATATACAGAGCTACATGCTGACACGGTGACCGTATAATCCCTCGGTATAGAGAGATCGAGTCAGAGGGGATGCCTGTGAGAGATAGTAGAGAGAGGGAAAGAGATACTCCCTCTGTTCGATAATGTCGTGCCTATATTTTTTTAAGTCAAACTTTTGAAACTTTGACCAAGTTTATAAAGAAATTACTTATATCTACAATACCAAAGATAAATGATAGTATGAAGTTAGTACATGTTGTGATGAATCTAATGATCGTTTCAGATGTAAATGTTTTTCTCCACATATACCTGGTCAAGAATTTCTAAGGTTTGACTTTTCAAAACATCCATATGTTTATGGACGTGAGTGAGTACCTAACTAGAGAGAGAAAGAGAGTGTGAAATAGAAAGAGTGAGTGAAAATAGTGTGTGTGTGTGTGTGCGCGCGCGCGCGAGCGTGTGTGAAAGAGACATGGACCACACACGATAAAGTAGAGAAAAAGTGTGTATGTCTTATGCAAACATATCACACATGCATCTTCGACGGCGGAAGCGAGGTGAGGAGATAGTGTGTGGTTGTTTGTAACGACCCCTAGCACATGGCCAAGAGAGGTCTGACAAACAAGGGAGAGAGGTCGAGAGAGACGTATGGAGAAAATGCACGCGTGGGAGGAGATAGTGTGTGTTTGTGATAGAGAGATCCCCTGGAGATCGTGATGGGACTACATGGGTGGGAGATCGAGAGACAAGGTGCGTGCATGATAGAAGATACCCCGAGAGATATCGAGATAGACGTATGGATGGAAGGAGACAATAAGTGTGTTCCTGATGGATAGTGAGAGATAGTGATACTTAGGGGGGAGCACGTGTTCCTATGATGGAGTGAGGGATTATGGTACTTAGGTGGGTGTGTGTCACATAGACAGAGAACAAGGGTGGAGAGTGTTAGATGGGTCTATGTAGCGCGAGCGAGATATGTGTATGTGTTGTCGTTGCACAAGACGATCACCTATGGGGCCATCGGCCCCTTTGTGGTTCGGCAAGGGGGAGGGGCACGTTGCACAAAGAGCGAAGGCCATAGAATAGCACAACAGCGATGACTCAGGTAGTTTTACCCCGGTTTGGGCCACCGCGAGGCGTAAAACCCTACTCCTGCTTTGGTGGATTGATGAGGAGACCATAGTGGAGATGCAGCGCTCAAGACCGGCAATGTTGCCTTGGGACAACGGCAATTACGCGCGTATGAGTGTACAAGGGTTTGAATCCTTTCTAATGTTGCATCGGTCCTCCTTTCATAGATCAAGGGGCCACCACCAATGGCAAAGTGGTCATTACGCAGTGATCAGATAGCAAACAGTGCTATCATACCTAACTCTGCAGACAGGACAAGACGCATTAAATGCACCGCTTAATGTCACGTCGTCGGAGTAGTCCGGCAAGACTTGTCTGCTACTTTAGTTGTCTCTCACCCTATCCGCCTGACACGCCTTAGGACGGGTGTCACGCAGGGTGGATCTTCTCCTCACGACGGCTGCCACATGCCAGAGGACAACCATTTAATCACTTGGGGGCTCGACACCGCACTGATAAGTGACCTGAGTCGTTGTGTGGTGGAGCGGTTGCGCCTTGGCGGGGTTGGCGCCCCCGGCAAGCCTGCTGGGGGAGTCTTGAGACTTGTTTTGGTGTGGCATCGACCTGACCAGGCTTGCCTGCCTGGCAAGGACGTTTTTCCTTAGTGATATCTTACTCCTCTGTCTTGTCTTGGTCTTCTTGATCCGCCCTTTGGTTCCTCAAAGAGCTATCTCTTCTGCTTGGCCCTGTCTTGGATGTTGTAAACTTGCCCTCGAGCCTGTCTACAGTCCGGGCAACATACACCAGGGTTTGTTACACCGACAGGAGCCCCCGGGCCTGTCGTGAATGCACTGGTGAGCGTCGTCGGGGTAGGCCCTATTCAGTACACACGCGAAGAGCTGGTGGTAGCTCATCCCTTGATGTATTCTTTGCTTCTTCATTAACCTGTGCTTGAGTCAGTTTCCGGTTTTCCCGCACGTCGCTTGATGCCAATCATGGTGTGGCCATTTATGTAATGGCCCGTGAATGACTTTAATCCATGGGGGAGTAACTTCCAATTCACTCATCCCACCACGCCCTTTTCCTTTGCCACGTACGCTGCATGCATCAAGTGGGGTAGGTAACGGAGGTGCGTGGTGTGGGAAAGAGTGTCAGGGCAAAGGCTTGGTCTCCTTGGATTGGTGTAAGAGGGTGGTACCCGGATCCGACTGTCGACGGCAGCTTGGACTGGTTGGATCAGAAAGAGCCTTTCGAGGGTGGGGATGAAGGACCAGCCCCCAGCCCCAGCCTGCCTATAAAAAGGGGTGCGAGAGGGAGCGGAGATGTCCATCTATGCACCTTTCCCCTTTTGTTTCCTGCCTCTTCCTTTGTTATGTCATGGGGTGGAGACTGGGGGCAGGCCCTGAGCTCTTGCTCGGGGGTGACGATGCCGAATGCTCGCGTTGAAGCTTGGGGAGTGAGTTTGGTCCGAGGTCGTAGGAAATGCACGGTTGTAGATGTGGGCGCCGAGTCAACCGCGGTGTGGGGGGCGTCGCGCTCCTCCAAAATGGTGGAGCGCTCATTCCCCCCGCACAAGCCAGCCGCCTGGAGGGGAGTACTGATCCTCACCGCAAGTCGTCGAGGCTTGTCATTCCGTTGGCGAGGCCCATGAGGCTTCCAATGCCCGCGTGGGATGTTGTGCCTGGGATCCTTGGTAATCCCAGCACTGCCCCTTCCAGTGGGTTCGGGGTTGGCGTTCAAGAAGGCGGCGCCTTCCTGCCCGCCAAGGTGGGGAGGTTGCTCCTCGCACGCCTCGGATGCCACCGCTCTTTGTCGCCTCTCCGGGGGAGGAGACGGGCCGAGGGGTTGGCGCCCTCATGGAGCGATGGTGATGAGGAAAAACGAGGGAAGATGGAGAAGGCGAGTGGCAGTCCGTCAGGTCGGAGAATGGTGGCACCGACGCCTTATCTCGTACTGTCGGCCCGCTACCTCATCTTTTCGCTCTTCCCCTCCCTTCCTGGCACCATCATCACCGGTCTCTTCTAGATGGTTGCCGGGGAGGGGACGCTCTCTTGGTGCCTTCTCCTCCTCCAATAGTCTTCCAGCTGAGCCCCGGCAGGCTCCCCCGCCGGCGTCTATGGTGGGGCGTCTTGCTGGCCCTAGGGGTAGTGACCATGGCACCGCCAAGCTGCTCTCTCCGTCCCCCTCCTTCGCAGCCTCGCCACTCCCCATCTTGCCAAGCTGACTAGTGGGCGCGTGAGGTCAATGTTGTGGACCTTGCGGCAGAGTCTCGGAAACTGCTCAAGTGGTCTTGGACGCCCATCATCTTTGACGAAGAGGATCACCCTAACCGCACCACCGCGGTAGGGTGCTTGCCGTTGTTGGTTTCACCAATCCGCAACCTCAAGGTTACAAAGATGTTGGTTGACGGCAGGGCTGGGTTGAATCTGATTTCCCCCAAGGTGCTCAACACGCTTCAGATAGCAGAAGAAGGACTCAAAGTTACTGGTACTTTCCAAAGGATCAATCCTGGCAGGAGTCATCCTAAGGGAAAGATCACACTGCCAGTGACATTTGGAGGGGAGTTGAATTACCGGACTGAGAAGATTGTGTTTGATTCGGTCGAGCTTCCATTGCCATACAATGGGATACTAAGACAACCTGCCCTGGCAAAATTCATGGCGGCATCCCACTATGCCTACAACACTTTGAAGATGCCAGGGCCAATGGGCATCATTTCCATCCCATGAGACAAGAAATACGCAATTATATGCATGGATAATATGTTTCGGGAGGCAATCGCTGCCGAGGCTTCTCAAGCTGCCGTCCCCGCCAAGGAAAACAAGCAAAGGAGAGAGGATGTCGAGGATACCAGCAAGGAATCGGGGAAGCGCGCTCCTCTGGAGTGTGCTGCGCCTATCGATGACTTGCTAGAAAGTTCCAACGGAAAGAGAACAAAGGTTGCTGCACCTGCTGTGAAGTAGGTCTCGGCGGGGTTGGTGGGCGCTAATGGTATGTTCACTATCAGCTCCAGCCTTGACGACAAATAGGAAAGTGCGCTCGTTGCCATCTTGTGGGAGAATGTCAATATGTTTGCTTGGCAACCATATGACATCCCCGGTGTTCCCAGGGAGGTAATCTAGCACCACCTTGCTGTCTGCCCCCATGCCCGACCCATCAAGCAGAAGGTCGGGAAGCAAGCTTTGGAGCGGCAACAGTTCATTGCTAGAGAGATCAAGAAACTTGAAGCTGTTGGTTTGGTCAGAGGAGTGTTGCATCCGACTTGGTTGGCAAATCCAGTGGTGGTGCGCAAGGCGAATGGGAAATGGAGGCTTTGCATAGATTTCACAGATCTAAATAAAACATGCCAGAATGACCCCTTCCCCTTGCCACGCATCGATCATATTGTGGATTCCACCTCCGGATGTGACCTGCTTTCCTTCTTGGATGCCTACCCCGGCTACCACTAGATATTCATGTCCAAGGAAGATGAGGAGAAGACCGCGTTAATAACCCCATGTGGCATGTAGTGCTTTGTATGAATGCCCTTCAGGTTAAAGAGTGTTGGGTCCACCTTTGCAAGGGTTGTGTAGAATGGTTTTGAGCCTCAATTGCATAGGAATATTGAAGCTTACATGGATGACATCGTGGTCAAGACCAAGGACAAGTCAACCCTCATTCAAGATTTGGAAGAGACCTTCGTGAATCTGCGCAAGATCAACTTGAAGCTTAATCTAGAAAAGTGTGTGTTTGGTGTTCCCTCCGGCAAGCTACTTGGCAACTTTGTGTCTCACTGGCGCATATAAGCCAACCCCGACAAGATCAGAGCAATTGAGCAGATTCAAGCACCCAGGACAGTCAAGGATGTGACGCGTTTAACTGGATGTGTTGCCGCACTGAGCAGGTTTATCTCCAAGTCTGCCGAGCGTGCCCTATCGTTCTTCAAAATTTTGAAGATGGCAGGGCCCATGAAGTGGACCCCAGAGGCAGAAGCAGCGCTGCAAGACTTAAAACCTACCTTTCCTCTATTCCCACCTTGGTTGCTCCTAAACCACAAGAGCCGTTGCTGCTATATCTTGCAGCGACCAATCAAGTGGTTAGTGCAGCCTTGGTGGCAGAGCGGGAAATGGAAGAATGAGAAGCGGTAGCTACTGCCCTTCCCAGAGAAGGACGTGAACCAGTCGTGGTAGGATTGAGCGCAGATCAAGAGAAAGAAGGGCAGGATAGTGACGACAATTCCAAGACTGTGGCAAGGTAGAAGATGGTGCAGCAACCAGTTTACTTTGTTAGCTCCCTGCTGCAGGGGCTAGATCAAGGTATTCTGGGGTACATATATTAATATTCAGCCTCATCATGGCCTCGAAGAAGCTGCGCGACTACTTCCAAGCCCACGAGATCACATTCATCACCCGTATCCCTCTGGAATGCATATTGAGGAACCCTGGAGCCACCGCCAGGATAGTTCAATGGGCACTGGAATTATCAAGCTTTGGACTGAAGTATGAAAGCACCTCAACCATTCAGAGTAGAGCACTGGCAGAATTTATTGCAGAATGGACACCAACTCCAGATGAAGAGACACCGAGAATAGTCATCACCGGCAAGGAAGCGCCTCAGGAGTGGATCATGTACTTTGACAGTGCTTTCTCACTACAGGATGCGAGGGTTGGCATGCTCTTCGTCGCACCCATCGGAGAGCACCTAAAGTATGTGGTCCAAATGCACTTTCCCCGATAAAGGGCTACCAACAACACTGTAGAGTATGAAGGGCTCCTTGCTGGGCTTAGGATTGCAATAGAATTGGGAATCAAGAAACTGATCATCCGAGGAGATTCACAGCTGGTAGTGAGACAAGTCAACAAGGATTACCAGAGCCCATTAATGGAGTCATACATTGAAGAAGTGAGGAAGTTCGAGGAATAGTTTGAAGGATTACAATCTCAGCACGTACCACGCGCGAAAAACAACACTTCTAATTATCTGTCAAAGTGTGCGGCACAAAAGCTCCCCGTGGAACCAGGAACCTCTGTCGTCCATCTGACTCAACCATCCATATCCCCATTGACGATGGCTAGAAAGAGGAAGAATCTGGACTCCGGCAAGCATTTACGGGCAGGACCTTCAGAGGTCCCCGGTAAGAGGGCTGCCAGGAGTGTCTCCACCTCACTTGGAGAGCCGCACTCTTCCGCGGGACCTTAGGTCTTCGTGGTCGAAGAAGGCTCCCTCATGAGTGAGGAGGTGCCATTGCCCCTAGTTGTTGAGCCACGGGCTCCAACTTGGGCACAACACATCATCCACTACCTCCAAACCGGAGAACTTCTCGAAGAGCAAGAAGAAGCTGAAAGAGTAGCCCGGAGGGCCAGCATGTATCAGTTTGTCAACAACACATTATATAGAAGGAGGCCCAACGGTGTGAAACTGAAGTGCCTTTGCCGGGAAGAAGGAAAGGAATTATTGGCAGAGATACACAAAGGCGTGTGCGGCTCTCATATTGGGTCAAGGGCTTTGGTTGAAAAAGCTTTCCGGCAAGGTTTATACTAGCCCTCGGCTCTTCAAGATGCAACTGAGCTCGTCACCAGATGTGAAGCCTACTAGTTCCACTCCAAGAATATCCATCAGCCCGCTCAAACTCCCCAAACGATCCCTTTGTCATGGCCATTTTCTGTCCAGGGGCTCGACATCTTGGGCCCCTTTCCCCGTGCTACCGGGGGCTTTGAATTCTTATATGTTGCTATCGACAAGTTTACAAAGTGGTCGGAAGTGGAGCCCTTGAGGAAGGTGACCACACAGTCAGCTATAAAGTTCTTGAAAGGATTGGTGTGCCGCTTCGGAGTACCCGCCAGAGTCATCACTGACAATGGCACCCAATTCATATGTCACGCCTTCATGCAATACATTCATGCCCTCGGAAGCAAGGTCTCATTTGCCTCTGTTGCCCATTCCAGAAGCAACGGACAAGCTGAGAGGGCGAACGCTGAAGTGCTGCGAGGACTCAAGACAAGAACATTTGATAGGCTACATAAGTGTGTCAGGCGATGGATCGATGAGCTGCCGGTGGTTCTTTGGTCCCTCCGTAAGACACCAAATTGAGCTACCAGCCAGACTCCCTTCTCCTTCGTCTATGGGGCAAAAGCAGTGCTCCCCATGGAACTCATATACATGTCACCTCGAGTACTTGCCTACGATGAAGTAGCACAGGAACAACACCGGTGTGACGACGCTATACTACTTGAGGAGAACCATCTCTGGGCTGCTATACGTGCTGCACGATACCACCAGGCCCTGCATCGCTATCACAGTCGTAGGGTCCATGCCCGGAGTCTTAAGGAAGGCGACCTTATCGTGTTCAGTCCGCCAAGGGCTCCAACAAGTTGAGGCCAAAGTGGGAAGGCCCTTACCGGGTGGTACGAGTCACCAGACCTGGCGCAATCCGTCTGGAGACCTAAGATGGCATCAAGGTGCAAAACTCATGGAACATTGAGCATCTTTGTAAGTTCTACCTGTAAGGCGCGGCTGTCGGGCCCTGTCCCGGCAACCACCCTTTTGTACAACTTTATCAATGCTGCATGTAACCCTTTGTACAAAGCCGGGCATAGATCCTGAGCAGCCAATAAATAAATGAAGCGCTGGGGGCCCCCAAAAACATGCATGCATGCATAGCATATCATGAGCATAAGCATGAACTTGCCATAAGCATGTAGAAGAGATCATGTGTTGCTACTGCATCCCTTTTCACTAACCGCAGGATTCTTGCCGCGGGCTCGATCCCAAGAGGAATAAAAGGGAGCAAGCCTACATATTGATCTACGACAATCTAAACATATAAGCTCTCTTTTTTATCCATACATGTCTTTGTAAGACGAGAACTTGTGCATAGGAAAACCTTATCTCATTCAAAGAATTTGTGCTCCCATCCTTTGACTAGAACGTTGCTTCGGTCAGGAAGGTTGTAGTGCCATTTGACAAGAAAATGGTTGACAAGGGGCCTGTCCCTCTCCCGGCTGGCCCTGACGGGGTCGGGCTGGGCTTCCGCTCAGGCACCCCTTTTGCCCTCTTCGCCTCCCGCTGTAGTTCCTAGGAGAGAGGGATAAGAAAGGGATTACAAGGCACTTCTCTCTTTTCAGTCTAAAATATGTAGGCACTTGCCAAACTTTAGTCTCAAATATGTAAGCTATTTTATCCATGTATGTACTTTGTAAGATTTGTACTTGCTTATCAGCATATTAATGAAAAAGACAAGTCTTGCCGGGTACTTGTGCATGTAATATATCCATGCAAAAGATGAACACCTTTATACTTTTAGGTAAACAGGATTCCTCGGCAAGCTATCTTGCCGGTGCCTTCCATTGTTGCCGCGGAGGCCAGGCCTGTCGGGCTTCAGAAATATGGAGAGGGACTTAAGCTGGAGGTGAGAGGAGTGCAAGGATGCACCTCCATCAATGCACAAGGCGTCAGTACCCTTCTGGAACTCCTGCTCACTGGTTTCCTCTTCATCCCCTTCATCGCTCTCGTCATCGCATTCCTTCTTGTCATGGCCTCTAGCAGGTTTCCCCTGATGCTAAGGGACCTTGCTGGGGCAACCTCCTCTTCCACCTTGGCCCTTTCCGCCAATGCCATCTTGGTCTCTTTCCTTGTCACACTTCTCGTACTCAGCCTTATGCTTCTTGATGAGCTGCTCAACTTGATGAAACTCTTGGAGATCATGACCCTTGGTCCGATGGATCTTGTAGTACGACCCGTCAGCTTTTCCAGCCTTCTCGGCCGTCACAGCTTCCCGACAGTCAGTTCATGCGGCAACTTCCTTGCCAGGGGCTTCGGCCTTGGCCTTCTTTCCGGTACTAGGAATGCCATATCCTTTGACAGCCAGAACTATTTTCTCCTTGCGCTTCTTGTTGCATTTCTTGTTCTTCTTCTTCTTATGATTGGCAGCATCATCATCGTCTTCTGAGTCAACGTCGACGCCATATTCTTCTCTGGGGAGTCGCCTCCCCTCCTCTGTTCGGGCACACTTAGCTGCCAAAGTGTATAGCTCATTCACAGTCTTGGGCAACCGAACGTTCATCTTGGAATGTATCCTGTGGTTGCGTATGTTGGACTGAAATGCAGCAATCATAGCTACCGGGTGGATGTCTGGAATGTTCCTCTACACCCGGCTAAATCTTTGCATATACTTTCATAAACTATCTCCTTACTTCTGTGGGAGGAGTTGCAAGTCGCTGGGCCGCCCTGGTTCTTGATGGCCGCCCGTGAAGGCACCAACAAACTCATTGCATAGGTTAGCCCAGGTTGAGATGGAGTTTTTCGGCAAGTGCATCAGCCACGACCCCACATTTGGCTTGAATGCCAAAGGGAAGTACTTGGTGAATACCTTTCCATCTCTCCCTCCGGCAGCTTGAACGACGATGGTGTAGATGCTCAAGAACTTTGTCGGGTTCAATCTTCCATCATACTTTTCTGGTATCTATCGCTTGAACATACGGGCAGACGGCCAACGAACTTGTCGTAGCTCACGAGTGAAGGCGGGGCACCTAACCTCGAAAGGCAGGTACCCCTTCCTACCAGACACGGTTTGTCAACGTTGGGGCCATTGCGCCTATCGGACTCACGGCGGGTCGGTATGGCCAGCGGCTCTGGCCGCTATCGCCGCGTGTGGAGGCTGCAGCGGGCCTGCTCGCTATGATCTCCCGCCTCAGCAAAACCAATCAGGCCTTGAATGGTGGCTCTCCACTCATCCATTTGATCGGCTGCTGGCGGGAATCTCAACAGGAGTTGGGCTCGCGCCATGGCTTCTGAAGTGGTACTTGGCATGGACGACGATGCAGTTCGCGATGTCGGACGACTCCTAATGGTGCCGGTAGTAGTGGCGTCGTGTTCTCCTTGCCGCGTGCCGATCGCCAGGGTGACGTTGCTACGAGGTGGATGCGCTTGGGGATTGACTACCCCATTCGGCGCATCGTCTTGGTTAACTTGCCCTGTGGATGGCACGCGCCCCATAGCCGCAGGCACAGCAGGGGGGCTGGAAGGTCGTGATTTGCACCAGAGCAAGCACCACTGCGGTTGTGCCCTTAAGTGAGGTGGAGAGGCGGGAACAGAATATTCTCCCCACCCGTACCTTGTGGGGCATGTCCGCTAGGGTGTTGTTGATGTCGCCCTCCTCCGGCGCCTCCTGCTTCCGCTTCGGCCGCAGGGGAACGGTGATGGCGCCGCCTACGCCAGTCATGTTCCCCATGGCGTCCATGTCCCCATCTGCCCCCGTAGCCCCCATGGCTCCATTGGCTAATTGCAAGGGGGCCTTCGAGGTGGACGAGTGAGATAAAGCGCTGGACCTTTCCTTGGGTGCCATGGATGATGAAGCTGTCAATGAAGAAGATGATGATGAAGATCAGCACGCTACTCACAACCTCGGGTTCGTGCAAGCACCTCCCCCTACCTGGCACGCCAAAGATGTCATTGCACAACACAATCACCTATGGGGCCATCGGCCCCTTTGTGGTTCGGCAAGGGGGAAGGGCAGGTTGTACAAAGAGCAAAGGCCGCAGAACAGTGCTATAGCAACAACTCAGGCAGTTTTACCCAGGTTCGGGCCGCCATGAGGCGTAAAACCCTACTCCTGCTTTGGTGGATTGATGAGGAGACCGTAGTGGAGACGCAGCGCTCAAACCCGGCAAGGTTGCCTTGGGACGAGAGCAGATACACACGTATGAGTGTATAAGGGCCCGAATCCTTTCTAATGTTGCCTCGGTCCTCCTTTTATAGGTCAAGGGGTCACCACGATGGCAAAGTGGTCATTACGCACTAACCAGATAGCAAACAGTGCTATCATACTTAACTCTGTAGACAGGACAGGGTGCATTCTTAATGTCACGTCTTGGGAGTAGCCCAGCAAGACTTGTTATGCTACTTTAGTTGTCTCTCACCCTGTCCGCGTGACATGCCTCAGGACGGGTGTCATGCAGGGTGGATCTTCTCCTCAAATGGCTGTCACATGCCAGAGGACAGCTGTTTAATCACTTGGGGGATCGACACCGCACTGATAAGTGACCTGAGTCGCTATGTGGTGGAACGGTGGCGCCTTGGCAGGGTTGGCATCCCCAGCGCCCCCGGCAAGCTTGTTGGGGGAGTCTTGAGACTTGTCTTCGATGCGGCCTCGACCTGATCGAGCTCGCCTGCCCTGCAAGGGAGTTTTTTCCTTAGTGATATCTTGCTCCTCTGGCTTATCTTGGTCCTCTTGATCCACCCTTTGATTCCTCACAGAGCTATCTCTTCTTCTTGGCCTTGTCTTGGATGCTATAAACTTGCCCTCGAGCCTGTGTACAGTCCAGGCAACATACACCAGGGTTTGTTGCACCGACATGTGTGAACCAGGGAGATATAAAGTTTGAGAGAGATAGAGGAGCCCCGATACGGCTGAGTGGTGCGTCAGATAGCTGAGAGGGGGAAAGAGATACTCCATCTGTTCGATGCAGTGCATACAATTTTTTTGAAGTCAAACTTTGGAAACTTTGACCAGGTTTACGCAAATATTATTTGTATCTACAATACAAAAGATACATCATATGAAACTACATCTCATGATGAATTTAATGATGTATGTTTGTCATTCTAGATGTAAAAAAAATTCTCCACGTACCTGGTCAAACTTTGTGATGTTTGACTTTTCAATAAATCTGTATCCTATGGACCTAAGAGAGTACCTAAGTCGAGAGAGATCAACTGTGTGTGAAGGATAATGAGTGAGTGCGCAAAAAGAGTGTGTGTGAAAGAGAAAGGGACAACAAACGACAAAATAGAGAGCGAGTGTGTTCGTTTCTTATGCAAACATATCACGCATGCATCTCCGAGATAGAAAAGCGAGGTGAGGAGATACACGAAGATAGCTAGTGCATGATTATTAGCAACGGAGAGAGACACCCCTATAGCACATGTCCAATAGAGGTCTGACCAACAAGGGATAGAGGTTGAGAGGTGTGCATGGAGAAGATGGACGCATGGGGAGGGAGAGAGGGTGTGTTTGTGATAGAGAGATCCCCTCAAGATCGTGAGGGGACTATATGGGTGGGAGATCGAGGGACGTGGTGTGTGTGCGATAGAAAGATGCCCCAAGTGAAATCTGGATAGACCAAGTGAGGAAAACAGACAATGCATATGTTTGTGATGGAGACTAAGAATTATTCATATACATAGGGGGGACTACATGTGCCTACAATTGAGTGGGAGAGAATGATACTTAGCTAAGCGTGAGATTGTGTGTGTGCGTGTGAGATGGAGAGAGAACGAGGGAGAGAGAGAGTTCTAGATGGGTCTATCGAGTGCGAGTGAGATAGGCATGTGTATGTGTGACCCAGGGAGACGGGGAGTTCGAGAAAGAGAGAGGGAAGAGCTCCGAGATGGCAGAGTGGTGCGTGAGAGAGTTAAGGGCAAAGAGCTAGGGAATTTGTGTGCGTACGATGAGTGCACCCTAGATATTTAGCTTGGACTAGAGAATCATACAATGTGTGATAGACAGACCTATACATGTAGTGTGCATGCGAACTAGAAAGACCCCCCCCCCACACACACACACAGAGAAAGAGATATAGAGAGAGAGGGAGAGGGACCGAAAGGTTTGTATGCGGAGGTCCTTGCTCTAACTAGGCCCGTGAAGGTCCTTGCTCTAACTTGGCCCGTGATATGGGTACAACATGCATATAATGTGCTAGAGTGCATCTACTCTGTTGCAGTGCCATGTGCTTAGCCTGTTGACCATGCATGTAAATATGCCATGCCTTCCTGTTTTTCAGTACCTATTCCATTCATGATAACATGTTTTCAAATTCAAGTACTATCAATCTACTCGGTTGCAATGCCATCTGCTTAGTTTGGACATCATGCTTCTGAACATCTTATGCATTGTTATTCATTAGTATGTACTTCATTTGTCTACCATGCCATGTTCTTTTACATTGAAGTGATGTTCTAGTTGTCTGTTGCAATGCCATCTTAGTTTCCCAATCATACACGCATATGTTGCCTTAGTGTTTTTTTGTATGTATTCCGCTATTATACAGCTTTACATCCAACTAATATTTTTTTACTCTGTTGTCATGACGTATCCCTAGCTCTTGCATCATACTCCCTCCATACGGATTACATGTCGTAGAAATGGATCAAAATGGATGTAACTAGAACTGAAAACCACCTAGACACATCCATTTATTACCGGATGGAGGGAATACATGTCAATATGTCATGCCTTTATATTCTTCATTATCTATTCCATCTCGCTGTCGTAGCATGTTTTATAACTGAAGCACCATTCTTCTATATAAGGCATGCAAGGGGAAGACGACTATTTAGAATCTGAAGGGTTACAAACAAGGTCTTTGCAAAAGATCCAAATGCCAGGAGATAGTAAACCACTCATGTGTTCATAGATACTTCTCCAGCACAGAGAAACCCAACTCATACTGATAATCAGCAAATTCAAGTGGCCAAAGAACTAGTCCGCTCTAGTCCAGCAAAAATATGTCAACTCCATTCTAAAAAGTGTGTGTGTATCCTCACATCATGAAATTTTATAGCATTCTGATCATATTTTCTACATGTTTCTTACCCATCTCTCTTTTATAAAATAAGCTTAAAGGATAGAAGACTTTCTAAACTGGGATCGTGTTCGAGGAAAGTATCTTGCAAAAATTCTCTATGCTCCAATGCTGATGTAAGTACCTGTTGTATATCACTAAATTTTTACATCAGCATGTATTTTGTTAATCGACATGAATCCAACATTTATCTAATCTAAATTTACTTGTAGCAAAATGTATAATTAAAGGCGGCAATGTTGATTTTTGTAAGGAAAACTTCCTGGTAGTTTTCCATACTGAGCTACATGAGTGTACTATCTCATATCATGCACATTACTAAATTGTAGTGTTGTTCTGGTTGCCCAATCATTCGTTGTGTCAATGTTGCTTTCCTATTACCTTAACTGGCTGATGATAGTTGTGCCATATTGTGTTAATGTGGTGTAGGATGGTGTTGTGTGGTTGCCCAAATGTTTGTTGTGTCAATGTTGCTTTCCTATTATCTGACCTGGCCAATGATAGCAATGCTAGTATGTTAATTTGGTGTAGGCTGCTAAAGATAAGAAGACAAACTCCGAAAACAGCAAGGCAACCCCATTATTTCTTTCCAATAAATCTAGGCTAGGTAATATGGCAATAACACTTGATTAATCTGTTCAGTTCCCCTCCTAATTTATGTTATGATGCAGTGGTCGAGACACTCTCCATTATCAATAATACAAGCCTGCCAAAATTGCCATGTGAATCTATTCAGTTTCCTTTGTCTCAAATCCAACGGAAAAAATGTATGTTTGTGACCCAATTACTGGCTGAAGCAATGATGGAAATCATGGAGGAATCAGAGGTGCACATTCTTGCACAACAACAACTGATCAATGTTTTCAGAGACAGTGTAGCAAAGAAGGAAAAACTTGCTCACGTGCTTATGGGCGTCATTCACGCTGAGGTTGCAGATTGTGAGATTGTAGATCGTTAAGTTCTGTTCATTTATTTGCACTGGCATCAATCTTTGATTGCCCAGTGGATGTAATTTCCTGTAATATATGCTAGATGTGCAACCTTTTTCCTTGTATGACATACGTTTGCTTAGAGTGCCTCGCATTCCAGCTAACTGGTCGCTAGGAAGCCAAAAAAGCAGTGAAATTATTAGTTAGCACGAACAGTCATGGGCCCTATATGAAGGAAGCGGCCCACTGCCTTAATGGGCTGCCCTAATGGGCTTGTGGGGGCCAAAATTCTCATAGGCCTTTCATTGATCGGTATTGGTTCGGTCCATAATTGGTCATCGTAATGGTCTCAAATTATAGCTGGGCCAGAATCGATGTTATCTAATTGGGCCTATAGACATGATTGAACTTTAGCGCGCCCATTAAGTTAATAGGCCGTAACCAGGCCGAAAGCTCTATTGGGCCGCTATAATTGAAATGAGGCAACAGTTAATAATCGGCCATGTTACCTCCCGAGTCGTTAACAGGCCGACATCGAAGCGAGCAATAAGTGAGCCCATTCGATTTCACGGGTCGTTAATAGGTCGATACTAAGGTCAGGCTATATATGGCCCAACTGTACTGTTGGCCTTTAGCAGACCGAAAGAGACAGTGGGCTCATACTAGACCATGAAGAGCATGGGCTGCTAAGATGCTGAAAATCATGTCAGACTGTATATGGCCCAATTGCATTGTAGGCCTTTAGCAGGCCGAAAGAGAAACCGGGTTGGTATTGGACCATGAAGAGCATGGGCCGTTAAGAGGCCAAAATTTAGATCTGACTGCAAATGGCCCAACTCATTTATGGGCCATTAATAGGATGAAAGACACACCGGGCTGGAAATTGTCCCAACACTTAAATGGTTCACTAAAAGGCTGAAAGGCGTACATCCTGAAAATTGTCCCATCCCTTGAATGGGCCATTAACAAACCGAAACCACATCAGGCTGATATTGAGCCCAAATATATAGCAGGTTGTTAACGGGCTCAAACTGATGATGGGCTACAATGGTGTCAAATAGTTAATGGGCCATTGATGGGTCGAATTGGCACATCTTGTATGGGCCGTGGGCTTAAATGGACCAGACACAAGTAGGCCCCATATGGGCTGGGCTGCTAATTTTGAATGGGCCGGCCTCTTTCACCTAAATGGGCCACTTTTGGGCCTTGCCACATGCCAACGTATCATAGGCTCCTCCCGTACAATGAGTGGATGACATCTGTCCCAACGCTGAGCCGACACGTGGATTCCCTGACGAATGAGAATTTACATGTGGAAAATCCCCATTGGTCGGGGTTGTTAACGGGTTATCGGATCCAAACTGGAACCTGATAGCTTAACATTGACCCGTTATGGTGGATGCCACGTGTCGGTTATCCTTGACAAAAACACTTCCGTGATGCGCCATTTATCATCATGGAAGTGGACACTTCCGTGATGATAATTTTGGTATTGTCATGGAACACTTCTATGACAGCACATGTATGACTATCTTGATTCTGTCATAAAATCGTCATGGATGTACATGCATGACAGAAAGCGTGACCTACTGTGACAAACATGTATAATCGCAGAAGTGTATTTTCTTGTAGTGCATGGAGCTATATATGGGGAAATGAATTCTAATCTTCAATTAAAGCTTACAGTTTGCTGATTGGACACAAACAAACTCCATCACACTTTAGTTTGATCTGGAAGTGCTCTTGCCAACCAAAACACGAAGTGTTTTTTTTTGGATGTTGTTGCATGATAGAGTCAACGCAAGGAACCTGTCAAGAAGAAAAAGCTTTGAGCTTGAAGCATACAACTATGCAGTTAGGGGCTGGTAGCAGGAAGAAACATTACACCATCTTTTTGGGGGATGCCCTTTTGCCATTCAATGCTGAGATTTTATTTTCTCCACAAGAACACATAACTAGTCAGTGTTAGAAGCTTATCAAGATCTAAAAGACAAACTCACTTACCCTTTATTCATGGAGATCATCATTCTAGGGTCTTGGGCTATATGGATATCCAGGAACAATAACATCTTTGAAAATATAACTCCTTCATTTTAGGGCTGGAAATTCATTTTCTTGGAGGAGCTTAAGCTACTAAAATTCAGGATGAAGAGAAAACATGTTCACCTATTCTCAGCTTAGCTGGAGACCATCTTGTAATTACTATTTATCTAGGAGTATACTAGTTTTTGTTTCCTTTTTTCTATCCTATTCCAAGATATTTTTTAGTTTTCTCACTTTATTATTCTTTTTTTGTTTTGTTCTAGCTTTTGGGCTTATCTTAAGCCTATTAGGCAGACTATTGTGCCTTTGTCTTTTTTATTTAATAAAAGTTGAAGTGGGGAAGGTGCTAGTGCATGACGCATGCATCCAGCTATCCTTCAACGGCCCGATAGGCTGCCCCGGAGCGGTGAACGCTTGGGACCTGGTAAAGGCGCTTGCTCTTTTGGTGATTCTTCCCGGAACCACGATGGCAGTCTCGACCCGGAGGTCCTCCTTGCATCCAGCGCTTATCCAGGCGGCAGCGGACCAGCCGACCACACGCGCACCAAATCGTTAAAAGGACTCTTGTGAGTCACCGCCAATGAGAAAGGGTTATGGCAGTTTTTTCATTCCCCGCCCGCCTAATGATCATGGTGCAAACTTGGTAGTAGAGGTGTGTCGCACCAGCTGCGATGGAAATTTTCTTGCGACATGTCCCGCATGGATCACTTACCCTAGCCTG
>NC_041391.1:374496897-374510529 GCF_002162155.2 Triticum dicoccoides | reverse complement strand
AATGTTCTCGGGTCCTGCCCTGCACAAACCACTTTTCTTAGACTGTTGGGCCACTACTTCTCTCCCATGTGGCAGAGCCACAACAGACCACCGCGTCCGTCGCGACGGAAACGATATTGGACCTTGTCCCATACGAGCCGCTTTCCGGGTGCTAGGGCCATGCTGTCGCCCCATACAATAGATTCACAGAGGTGTTCCTCACCTACCGCAAGGGAAATTTTCTCGGGTCCTATCATGTACGAACCACCTTCCCTACGACACCAAGCCTCCGCTTGGCGCCCCATGTGGCAAAGTCATAGCAGTGCGCCACACCTGCTGCGATGGAAATGTTCCTGGGACCTCTCCCGCGCGAACTGCTTTCCCAGGTTGCCGGGCCCCCGCTTCTCTTCCTGGCCAACTAAGCTTTCATGGCGGACCCCCATCCTACTACCCGCATGGCAGAACTAAAATAGATATGGAAAGCATGAGAATTCTCGGAACATACTACTTGATTTAAAAAGGGGTGGGCTGGCATTTACGTCCAACTACGCCAACCCATCTATTCAACGGCCCACGGTGCCCCTTTTCTTACAATAAAGTGGAAACAAAAGACGGGTGTCGGGATTCCATAGAAGAAGGGACCCGAGGAGCCACCGGAGTTGCTCCCCTTCCCCTGCTGCACCACCGCCTCAACCACGTCTGCCACAACACGCTGGGCCCTCCACTGGTTTTTGATTCCCACCTCTTCCAGCACAACCCTCACTGGATAGTGAGGGGAAGCATTGTGGATGCCGACGAGGACACATGTGGTCACCACTCGCATGTCCCGGTCCACCTCCACCTCTTGTGCCGCCTCCCACAGCTAGTGAAACTCCCCGAACCTTGCCGCAAAGGGCTAGAAGAAGAACGTCAGATGGCTTAGCTTCCCCTCATCGAAGGTGTTGTACGGGACAAACGACCGAAGGTCAAGGGTGTCCATGTCCTCGTTCAGCCTTTGGTACACATAGCGCAGTATCCCCACACTCCCGTAGTGGTCGGTGTGGAGGTGGTCGAAGAGTTGCTCTGCCTCCCGATGATGGATTCGCTCCAGCTCCAGCATGCTGCACAACTCAACGGTTTTGCTCTCCACATGGATAGTGGTGCCATTGAAGATGGCACAATGTTATTAGATCTCGGTGTCTTTCACAGTGAGACTAGTTTGCATCTTCTCCCTCTTCAATTGGTTGGCCTTGTGCGACATGTTGGAGAGGCGAATGGAGAAGGAGGAGCGAAGTGACTGTGGAGGCTCAGGGGCTCGAAAGTTGTGAAGAAAAGTGAAGAGTGGTGGCTAGCTCCCCTCGCTTTTATAAGCAATGAAGGTGGAGCGGTTGCCGCCCCCGCTACCGCGGCACGCCCACCCTACTTTTTTTCCATCGCTCCATCTCCCAAGCACCATGGTGCGGGAGTCGAGGCATCGCCTACTTTTACAACATTATTATTATGGGTGTAAATACGAAATGATTGGGGCAGTGAAATTACAAGACGGAGGGGGCGAGTTTTCCCACCATAGGGAAGCACGTTCCACGCGTGCAGCCTCCGCAGGCTCTGGGCCCCATCTCCCCCGACGCTCATGGGAGTACCGTGTGGGCCACATGGGCCCGGGGGCTACACTACATGTTGTCAGACCAACGCGGCCTGGCCCGCGACCCAGTTCTAATTTGAGCCCCTCGTGTTAAAGGGAATCAGGGGCTTGCAGAAAGAAAGATGCTCTGAGGAACTTCTAAGTACTTGTCGAGCCTGGGCACTAGTGATGATCCTCGACATATGAAAAGAATGGAAACTCCATCAAAATTCAAGACAAACACAACACGATCAACTATGATATGTCTCAAAAATACATGAACTGATATACAAGATGTCCTAGGCCTCGGCCCGGGGGGCTGTGTTCTCGCCCGGGAAACCTTCGACAGGCATGGGAGCCTCGACTCACTCGCTTTCCTCTTCCTGAGGAGCAAATGAGTCAACAAGATCCTCAAATAAGCTAGAACTGGCATCCTAGGAAGCGTCCGCCCTCTTGCTCTTCTCTGGTGGCTTCACTAGCTCTGCGAAGGGAAAGGTGGGATTCATGAGATGAAGGTTGGTGAAAACATGCTCCCTGGCTAACGCGCCACCTCCCGGGCCTCCTCCTCGATGGTACCTTGAAATTCCTTTGCGAACGCCTCCAGTTTGGCCACGAACCCCTCGAAGAACAAGGTGTAGCTTCTAAAATTGTCTGTTTGGAAATTAATGGAGCCTGTGAGCATGATACCCAGCTTGCCGGTGATGGAGAAGATGCGATTGTAAACCTTCTTGAAAATATTGTGCTACATCTTGCGCTACTCTCCAAGCCGGTCTATCTCTTCACCCCACTTTGTGTGGCCATCTACCAGCTAAGCGTTCTATGCCTCCAAATGTGCCAGCTCCGCCCGGGACTCCGTAAGATTTTTTGGGAGGTCTTCCCGAGCTTTCTTGCTTGAAGCCATCGAGCAACGCGCCCCTTCGATGGAGCCCCTCAAAATCTCCTGCTTATCCAAGTCCATACATTTACCCTCAAGGACCTTGTGCTTTTCCTGGAAGCGCGTCTCCTGCAGGATCAATTTCTGCTTATACTTGGAATCGGCATGTTCCTTCTGCTTCTTGAGGGCATCCGCAAGGATCTTCTTGTTCTAAGCCTCATGCCGGTCACGTCTCTTTCTCAGCCGAGGATCAGCAACTTAAACATTCGTGTGATGGTAGGTATCCTGGTGCGAGATGTTTGCCTCACGCCTTTCAAGATTGGTTTTCTGGGCCTCCAGTGTTTCTTGGAGCAGCTCCAGTCGTTCCCTCTAGTCATGAATATTTGACATTATCTTCTCGGCCTCCGCCTTGCGCATCTCGGCATCGACCTCTCTCTCGGCCACAGCCGCGTCATAGGCGCCCAAGTCACGCCTCGTTGCCGAAGCAGATCCTCTCTGAAATGAAGCACCTCTTCAAGCCACTGGAAGTTGGCGGCACGGGCGTTAGCAGCGTCTAGCTCCACCTAAGAGAGTCCCGGGGGCACGTGGGCCTCATCCGTCACCCGATACAGGAACCTCTTGGCCTCCGCCAAGCTCTGAGCTACCTGCAACCGGGCGTCCTCGTTCTCCTTGCGAGCATGCTCGGTTTGGGCGAAGTGGACCTTCATGGCCTGAAGTAGGGAGTGATGGCCCTAGGCCAAGGCAAACTTTTTGGCTGCCAGTCCGGCACCCAGCTGGTCGATCACCAGATGCGCCACCAGGAAGACGTCCCCGGAGTTCACGATTGGATGGCCATCACGAGGAGCCGCCAAGCTGAGCATTAGACCCAGGGCCCAGCGGCTTCCAGCTGCAGGGGACGACTAGGGCGTCTTTAGGAAAAATCTTTCGCTACTGCCAACAAGACCGTCTCCCTCCATTGAGCCATCCTTGAGAGCCAAGCGGCTACGCGCAGCTCTATCGCACGGCATGGCATCCTCCACTATGGTTAGGCCGCATGTGCCGGCACCTACCGGTAGGATGAGAGAGATAGTCTACTCCCCTTGTCATTGTCAAAACCGGCGGATCTCGGGTAGGGGTCCCGAGGTGTGGATCTTGGATCAATGGAGAACAAGAAACATAGGGACAATATTTACCCAGGTTCGGGCCCTCTCAAAGAGGTAAAACCCTATGTCCTGCTTGATTGTATTGATATGTGTATGATGGTTACAGAGTTGATCTACCACGAGATCGGATGAACTAAACCCTAAATGAGTGGGCTGATGGTTCTTCTAGCCTCTACGGACTAAACCTCTGGTTTATATAGACACCAGGTGTACCCAGGGTTACACATGGTTGGTTGCCATCAGGGAATAAACATTCCATCTTCATTATCTTGACTTGGAGGATACACCAAGGCTTCTGAGGTTTCCTTCTTCAATAGAGAGTCGTTTATAGTTCGGCCCTCCAGCAACGGATCCAAAGCGGCCTACCTGTCCAGCCCATAAGAGATAGGCCGATAGCCCAAGGAGCCCATAGTCCAGGACTCCCTCAGTAGCCCCTGAACTAGTCTTCGAAGCCGAGGTAAGTGCGGGAATCAGCAGCCTTGTGGACTAGTTCCTCCTTCGATGATGCTTATGTCAGGTATGCAGTTATCCTTAGCTGAACTTTCAAAGGTTGCCTAGCCAAGTTTGGTAGTGCAATGTCTAGTTTATACCCCGATTTCTGACTAGTATATATTACTTAGCCTTGAAGGCCTACTGCTCGAGTGTGAATAGTACCATCGCCTGACAACCTTTGGTGAAACGTAACAGCCAGCCACAACCACTAACCAGTTATGAAAAACTCGATTCATGGTTCGAGGCAGTTCCCCCATTGGCATGTCCCATCAATATGGAGATCATGCCCCATTGTTTAGGGGATATGATAAATGACTCGGGTTATCCCATGTGCACATAACGGCATGATTATATCGGGAAGTGGCGAGGTATGCATCGTAGTAAAGGGACCCTTAGGCTTTCGGTAGCTTATAAAAGGGAAACAACTACTGATTTCTCCGTATGCTTTCCCCCTCCTCCATCGCCATTGCTTTCCCAATCTCCTAAAGGAATGGCGATCCTCCCTCAGGAAACCTTCACAGTCACCCCCCTCATCCGGCCATGGATGGATTAGGCTCGAAAGGCAAGTGGGAGGTCTCCAACGTCACCAACGACGGTATCGAGGAGCTAAAGCGCGCCGGTTATCTCCCGCCCAACGTCGCCCACCGAGCTCCGGAGGACAGCCAGCTCATACCCACGCCCAAGCCATGCAAAAGAGTGGTGTTCGTCCCCCACTTCATCTGGGGGCTAGGCTTCTCCCTTCACCATTTTGTCAGGGGTCTGGTGTTCTTTTATGGGTTGGATTTTCACGATCTCGCCCCGAACTCCTTCTTGCATGTCTCAGCTTTCATCTGTGAGGCCTTTCTACGGGTCTAGCCACACTTCAGCTTGTGGCTAAAGGGCTTTAATGTTAAGCCGAAGATAGTCGACAACCAGCAGGCAGACTATGGGGGGGAGATGATCAGCAAGCTCCCCCGGGTTGAGTAGCCAGAAGGTACCTTTATAGATACCGTCATCTACCAAAAAGAGTGGTTTTACATCACTGAACCATGCGGCGCGGGCTGGGCAGCATCCTCTGAATTTAGATCCGGACCTCCCACAAGGCTGGTGTCGTGGACCAATAAGGGTCTTGACTGGGGGTTGCCAACTAAGGTGGGCTCGCTGCAGAAGCACATCTCCCAGATGATAAAGAGGAAGTTTGAACTGACCAATGTGGTTCAGATCATGCTTCGCTACCGCCTCCTACCTTGGCAACACCGGGCCGCCCCAATGTGATCCTACAAGACTGAAGACCATGCCATCGTGCTTCACTTCTACCGCACCACCCACGACAAGCTATGGAAGGTGTTGTTCAAGCCCAGAAGGACTGGCCGGCCAAGGAAGAAGACATCGGCCTTAACGCCGCACATCCTCCTCGGGAGGTACAATGAAGTTTTACTCTTATGTTCAGATACTACCCTTTAACGAGGAACTTGATTCTTTCTTCCCCGCATTTGCAGAGCTAGTTAGAGAAAGCAATGTAGATCTATGTGAAGGAAATATGCCCTAGAGGCAATAATAAAGTTATTATTTATTTCCTCATATCATGATAAATGTTTATTATTCATGCTAGAATTGTATTAACCGGAAACATGATACATATGTGAATACATAGACAAACATATAGTCACTAGTATGCCTCTACTTGACTAGCTCGTTTATCAAAGATGGCTATGTTTCCTAGCCATGGACAAAAGAGTTGTCATTTGATTAACGGGATCACATCATTAGAAGAATTATGTGATTGACATGACCCATTCCGTTAGCCTAGCACTTGATCGTTTAGTATGTTGCTATTGCTTTCTTCATAACTTATACATGTTCCTGTAACTATGAGATTATGCAACTCCCGTTTACCGGAGGAACACTTTGGGTACTACCAAATGTCACAACGTAACTGGGTGATTATAAAGGAGTACTACAGGTGTCTCCAAAGGTACATGTTGGGTTGCCGTATTTCGAGATTAGGTTTTGTCACTCCGATTGTCGGAGAGGTATCTCTGGGCCCTCTCGGTAATGCACATCACTATAAGCCTTGCAAGCAATGTAGCTAATGAGTTAGTTATGGAATGATGCATTACGTAACGAGTAAAGAGACTTGTCAGGAACGAGATTGAACTAGGTATTGGATACCGACGATCGAATCTCGGGCAAGTAACATACCGATGACAAAGGGAACAACGTATGTTGTTATGCGGTTTGACCGATAAAGATCTTCATAGAATATGTAGGAACCAATATGGGCATCCAGGTTCCGCTATTGGTTATTGACCGAGAATGGTTCTAGGTCATGTCTACATAGTTCTCGAACCCGTAGGGTCCGCATGCTTAACGTTACGATGATAGTTTTATTATGAGTTTATAAGTTTTGATGTACCGAAGTTTGTTCGGAGTCCCAGATGTGATCACGGACATGACGAGGAGTCTCGAAATGGTCGAGACATAAAGATTGATATATTGGACGACTATATTCGGACACCGGAAGTGTTCCGGACATTTTCGGAGAAAACCGGAGTGCCGGAGGGTTACCGGAACCCCCCCCCCCCGGGAGAAGTAATGGGCCTTATGGGCCTCAGTGGAGAAGAGAGAGGGGCGGCCAGCATGGGCCGCGCGCCCCCTCCCCCTCTGGTCCGAATTGGACTAGGAGGGGGGGCGGCGCCCCCCTCTTTCCTTCTCCCTCTCCCCCTTCCTTTCCCCTCCTAGTAGGAGTAGGAAAGGGGGAGTCCTACTCCTACTAGGAGGAGGATTCCTCCTCCTGGCGCGCCCTCTAGGGCCGGACGGCCTCCTCCCCTTGCTCCTTTATATACGGGGGTAGGGGGAACCCTAGGACACACAAGTTGATCTACGGATCGTTCCTTAGCCGTGTGCGGTGCCCCCCTCCACCATATTCCACCTCGGTCATATCGTCACGGAGTTTAGGCGAAGCCCTGCGCTGGTAGAACATCATCATCGTCACCACGCTGTCGTGCTGACGGAACTCATCCCCGAAGCTTTGCTGGATCGGAGCCCGGGGATCGTCATCGAGCTGAACGTGTGCTGAACTCGGAGGTGCCGTACGTTCGGTACTTGGATTGGTCGGATCGTGAAGACGTACGACTACATCAACCGCGTTGTCATAATGCTTCCGCTTACGGTCTACGAGGGTACATGGACAAACACTCTCCCCTCTCGTTGCTATGCCATCACCATGATCTTGCGTGTGCGTAGGAAATTTTTTGAAATTACTACGTTCCCCAACAGTGGCATCCGAGCCTAGGTTTTATGCGTTGATGTTATATGCACAAGTAGAACACAAGTGAGTTGTGGGCGATACAAGTCATACTGCTTACCAGCATGTCATACTTTGGTTCAGCGGTATTGTTGGATGAAGCGGCCCGGACCGACATTACGCGTACGCTTACGCGAGACTGGTTTTACCGCCGTGCTTTGCACACAGGTGACTAGCGGGTGTCTGTTTCTCCAACTTTAGTTGTACCGAGTGTGGCTACGCCCGGTCCTTGCGAAGGTTAAAACAGCACTAACTTGACGAACTATCGTTGTGGTTTTGATGCGTAGGTAAGAACGGTTCTTGCTCAGCCCATAGCAGCCACGTAAAATTTGCAACAACAAAGTAGAGGACGTCTAACTTGTTTTTGCAGGGCATCTTGTGATGTGATATGGTCAAGACATGATGCTATATTTTATTGTATGAGATGATCATGTTTTGTAACCGAAGTTATCGGCAACTGGCAGGAGCCATATGGTTGTCGCTTTATTGTATGAAATGCAAACGCCCTGTAATTGCTTTACTTTATCACTAAGCGGTAGCGATAGTCGTAGAAGCAATAGATGGCGTAACGGCAATGATGCTACGATGGAGATCAAGGTGTCGCGCCGGTGACGATGGTGATCACGACGGTGCTTCGGAGATGGAGATCACAAGCACAAGATGATGATGGCCATATCATATCACTTATATTGATTGCATGTGATGTTTATCCTTTATGCATCTTATCTTGCTTTGATTGACGGTAGCATTTTAAGATGAACTCTCACTAATTATCAAGAAGTGTTCTCCCTGAGTATGCACCGTTGCGAAAGTTCTTCGTGCTGAGACACCACGTGATGATCGGGTGTGATAGGCTCTACGTTCAAATACAACGAGTGCAAAACAGTTGCACACGTGGAATACTCAGGTTAAACTTGACGAGCCTAGCATATACAGATATGGCCTCGGAACACGGAGACCGAAAGGTCGAACCTGAATCATATAGTAGATATGATCAACATAGAGATGTTCACCATTGAAACTACTCCATCTCACGTGATGATTGGACATGGTTTAGTTGATTTGGATCACTTAATCACTTAGATGACTAGAGATATGTCTGTCTAAGTGGGAGTTCTTAAGTAATATGATTAATTGAACTTAAATTTATCATGAACTTAGTACCTGATAGTATTTTGCTTATCTATATTTGTTGTAGATAGATGGCTCGTGTTGTTGTTCCGTTGAATTTTAATGCGTTCCTTGAGAAAGCAAATTTGAAAGATGATGGTAGCAATTACACGGACTGGGTCCGTAACCTAAGGATTATCCTCATTGCTGCACAGAAGAATTACGTCCTGGAAGCACCGCTGGGTGCCAGGCCTGCTGCTGATGCAACTGACGGTGTTAAGAACGTCTGGCAGAGCAAAGCTGATGACTACTCGATAGTTTAGTGTGCCATGCTTTACGGCTTAGAACCGGGTCTTCAACAACGTTTTGAACGCCATGGAGCATATGAGATGTTCCAGGAGTTGAAGTTAATATTTCAAGCAAATGCCCGGATTGAGAGATATGAAGTCTCCAATAAGTTCTATAGCTGCAAGATGGAGGAGAATAGTTCTGTCAGTGAACACATACTCAAAATGTCTGGGTATAATAATCACTTGATTCAACTGGGAGTTAATCTTCCTGATGATAGTGTCATTGACAGAATTCTTCAATCACTACCACCAAGCTACAAGAGCTTCGTGATGAATTATAATATGCAAGGGATGGACAAGACTATTCCCGAGCTCTTCGCAATGCTAAAAGCTGCGGAGGTAGAAATCAAGAAGGAGCATCAAGTGTTGATGGTTAACAAGACCACTAGTTTCAAGAAAAAGGGCAAAGGGAAGAAGAAGGGGAACTTCAAGAAGAACAGCAAACAAGTTTCTGCTCAAGAGAAGAAACCCAAGTCTGGACCTAAGCCTGAGACTGAGTGCTTCTACTGCAAGCAGACTGGACACTGGAAGCGGAACTGTCCCAAGTATTTGGCGGATAAGAAGGATGGCAAAGTGAACAAAGGTATATGTGATATACATGTTATTGATGTGTACCTTACTAATGCTCGCAGTAGTACCTGGGTATTTGATACTGGTTCTGTTGTTAATATTTGCAACTCGAAACAGGGACTATGGAGTAAGTGAAGATTGGCTAAGGACGAGGTGACGATGCGCGTGGGAAATGGTTCCAAAGTTGATGTGATCGCAGTCGGCATGCTACCTCTACATCTACCATCGGGATTAGTTTTAGACCTAAATAATTGTTATTTGGTGCCAGCGTTGAGCATGAACATTATATCTGGATCTTGTTTGATGCGAGACGGTTATTCATTTAAATCAGAGAATAATGGTTGTTCTATTTATATGAGTAATATCTTTTATGGTTATGCAGCCTTGAAGAGTGGTCTATTATTGAATCTCGATAGTAGTGATACACATATTCATAGTGTTGAAACCAAAAGATGTAGAGTTGATAATGATAGTGCAACTTATTTGTGGCACTGCCGTTTAGGTCATATCAGTGTAAAGCGCATGAAGAAACTCCATACTGATGGGCTTTTGGAATCACTTGATTATGAATCACTTGGTACTTACCAACCGTGCCTCATGGGCAAGATGACTAAAACGCCGTTCTCCGAAACTATGGAGCGAGCAATTGATTTATTGGAAATCATACATACTGATGTTTGTGGTCCAATGAATGTTGAAGCTCGCGGTGGGTATCGTTATTTTCTCACCTTCACAGATGATTTGAGCAGATATGGGTATATCTACTTAATGAAACACAAGTCTGAAACATTTGAAAAGTTCAAAGAATTTCAGAGTGAAGTGGAAAATCATCGTAACAAGAAAATAAAGTTTCTACGATCTGATCGTGGAGGAGAATATTTGAGTTACGAGTTTGGTTTACATTTGAAACAATGCGGAATAGTTTCGCAACTCATGCCACCCGGAACACCACAATGAAATGGTGTGTCCGAACGTCGAAATCGTACTTTACTAGATATGGTGCAATCTATGATGTCTCTTACTAATTTACCGCTATCGTTTTGGGTTTATGCTTTAGAGATGGCCACATTCACGTTGAATAGGGCACCATCAAAATCCGTTGAGACGACGCCTTATGAACTGTGGTTTGGCAAGAAACCAAAGTTGTCGTTTCTTAAAGTTTGGGGATACGATGCTTATGTGAAGAAACTTCAACCAGATAAGCTCAAACCTAAATCATAGAAATGTGTCTTCATAGGATACCCAAAAGAAACTATTGGGTACACCTTCTATCACAGATCCGAGGGCAAGATTTTCGTTGCTAAAATTGGATCCTTTCTAGAGAAGGAGTTTCTCTCGAAAGAAGTGAGTGGGAGGAAAGTAGAACTTGATGAGGTAACTGTACCTGCTCCCTTATTGGAAGGTAGTTCATCACAAGAACCGGTTCCTGTGACAACTACACCAACTAGTGAGGAAGCTAATGATATTGATCATGAAACTTCAATCAAGTTTCTACTGAACCTCGTAGGTCTACTAGAGTAAGATCCGCACCAGAGTGGTACGATAATCCTATTCTGGAAGTCATGTTACTTGACCATGATGAACCTACGAACTATGAGGAAGCGATGATGAGCCCAGATTCCGCAAAATGGCTAGAGGCCATGAAATCTGAGATGGGATCCATGTATGAGAACAAAGTATGGACTTTGGTTGACTTGCCCGATGATCGGCAAGCCATTGAGAATAAATGGATTTTTAAGAAGAAGACTGACGTTCATGGTAATAGAACTGTCTATAAAGCTCGACTTGTTACGACAGGTTTTCGACAAGTTCAAGGGGTTGACTATGATGAGACTTTCTCACCCGTAGCGATGCTTAAGTCTATCCGAATCATGTTAGCTATTGCTGCATTTTATGATTATGAAATTTGGCAAATGGATGTCAAAACTGCATTCTTGAATGGATTTCTGGAAGAAGAGTTGTATATGATGCAACCAGAATGTTCTGTTGATCCAAAAGGTGCTAACAAAGTTTGCAAGCTCCAGTGATCCATTTATGGACTAGTGCAAGCATCTCGGAGTTGGAATAAACGCTTTGATAGTGTGATCAAAGCATATGGTTTTATACAGACTTTTCGAGAAGCCTGTATTTACAAGAAAGTGAGTGGGAGCTCTGTAGCATTTCTGATATTATATGTAGATGACATATTACTAATTGGAAATGATATAGAATTTCTGGATAGCATAAAGGGATACTTGAATAAAAGTTTTTCAATGAAAGACCTCGGTGAAGCTGCTTACATATTTGGCATCAAGATTTATAGAGTTAGGTCAAGAAGCTTAATAGGACTTTCACAAAGCACATACCTTGATAAATTTTTTAAAAGGTTCAAAATGGATCAGGCAAAGAAAGGGTTCTTGCTCGTGCTACAAGGTGTGAAGTTGAGTCAGACTCAATGCCCGACGACAGCAGAAGATAGCGAGAAAATGAAAGATGTTCCCTATGCTTCAGCCATAGGCTCTATCATGTATGCAATGCTGTGTACCAGACCTGACGTGTGCTTAGCAATAAGCTTGATAGGAAGGTACCAAAGTAATCCAGGAGTGGATCACTGGTCAGAGGTCAAGAACATCCTGAAATACCTGAAAAGGACTAAGGATATGTTTCTCGTATATGGAGGTGACAAAGAGCTAGTCGTAAATGGTTACGTCGATGCAAGCTTTGACACTGATCCGGACGATTCTAAATCGCAAACCGGATACGTATTTTTATTAAACGGTGGAGTTGTAAGTTGGTGCAGTTCTAAACAAAGCGTTGTGGCAGGATCTACATGTGAAGCGGAGTACATAGCTACTTCAGAAGCACCAAATGAAGGAGTCTGGATGAAGGAGTTCATTACCGATCTAGGTGTCATACCTAGTGCATCGGGACCAATGAAGATCTTCTGTGACAATACTAGTGCAATTGCCTTGGCAAAGGAATCCAGATTTCACAAGAGGACCAAGCACATCAAGAGACGCTTCAATTCCATCCGGGACCAAGTCCAAGTAGGATACATAGAGATTTGCAAGATACATACGGATCTGAATCTTGCAGACCCGTTGACTAAACCTCTCTCACGAGCAAAACATGATCAGCACCAAGACTCCATGGGTGTTAGAATCATTACTATGTAATCTAGATTATTGACTCTAGTGCAAGTGGGAGACTGAAGGAAATATGCCCTAGAGGCAATAATAAAGTTATTATTTATTTCCTCATATCATGATAAATGTTTATTATTCATGCTAGAATTGTATTAACCGGAAACATGATACATGTGTGAATACATAGACAAACATATAGTCACTAGTATGCCTCTACTTGACTAGCTCGTTTATCAAAGATGGTTATGTTTCCTAGCCATGGACAAAAGAGTTGTAATTTGATTAACGGGATCACATCATTAGAAGAATGATGTGATTGACATGACCCATTCCGTTAGCCTAGCACTTGATCGTTTAGTATGTTGCTATTGCTTTCTTCATAACTTATACATGTTCCTGTAACTATGAGATTATGCAACTCCCGTTTATCGGTAAAACACTTTGGGTACTACCAAACGTCACAATGTAACTGGGTGATTATATAGGAGTACTACAGGTGTCTCCAAAGGTACATGTTGGGTTGGCATATTTCGAGATTAGGTTTTGTCACTCCGATTGTCGGAGAGGTATCTCTGGGCCCTCTCGGTAATGCACATCACTATAAGCCTTGCAAGCAATGTAGCTAATGAGTTAGTTACAGAATGATGCATTACGTAACGAGTAAAGAGACTTGCCGGTAACGAGATTGAACTAGGTATTGGATACCGACGATCGAATCTCGAGCAAGTAACATACCAATGACAAAGGGAACAACGTATGTTGTTATGCGGTTTGACCGATAAAGATCTTCATAGAATATGTAGGAACCAATATGGGTATCCAGGTTCCGCTATTGCTTATTGACCGAGAATGGTTCTAGGTCATGTCTACATAGTTCTCGAACCCGTAGGGTCCGCACGCTTAACGTTACGATGACAGTTTTATTATGAGTTTATAAGTTTTGATGTACCAAAGTTTGTTCGGAGTCCCGGATGTGATCACGGACATGACGAGGAGTCACGAAATGGTCGAGACATAAAGATTGATATATTGGACGACTATATTCGGACACCGGGAAGTCTTCCGGACGTTTTCGGAGAAAACCGGAGTGCCGGAGGGTTACCG
>NC_041391.1:374491393-374496438 GCF_002162155.2 Triticum dicoccoides | reverse complement strand
AGTGGAGAAGAGAGAGGGGTGGCTAGCATGGGCCGCGCGCCCCCTCCCCCTCTGGTCCGAATTGGACTAGGAGGGGGGGCGGCGCCCCCCTCTTTCCTTCTCCCTCTCCCCCTTCCTTTCCCCTCCTAGTAGGAGTAGGAAAGGGGGAGTCCTACTCCTACTAGGAGGAGGATTCCTCCTCCTGGCGCGCCCTCTAGGGCCGGCCGGCCTCCCCCCTTGCTCCTTTATATACGGGGGCAGGGGGGCACTCTAGGACACACAAGTTGATCTACGGATCGTTCCTTAGCCGTGTGCGGTGCCCCCCTCCACCATATTCCACCTCGGTCATATCGTCGCGGAGTTTAGGCGAAGCCCTGCGCCGGTAGAACATCATCATCGTCACCACGCAGTCGTGCTGACGGAACTCATCCCTGAAGCTTTGCTAGATCGGAGCCCAGGGATCGTCACGAGCTGAACGTGTGCTGAACTCGGAGGTGCCGTACGTTCAGTACTTGGATCGGTCGGATCGTGAAGACGTACGACTACATCAACCGCGTTGTCATAACGCTTCCGCTTACGGTCTACGAGGGTACGTGGACAAACACTCTCCCCTCTCGTTGCTATGCCATCACCATGATCTTGCGTGTGCGTCGGAAATTTTTTGAAATTACTACGTTCCCCAACACTATGGCCCGGCCTCGCTGCGCGAGGGCCCCAGGATGGCCGTGCTGACAAAGATGTTGGCCGTGTCACCGTACAAGGCGACAGAAAAGAAGGAAAAGAAGAAGGGCGAGAAGAGGGAGGCCCGAGAAGGCTTCCCCCCAAGAGGACGCCTGGACACTAAGTCCGGGAAAACCCAAGCCCCTTCCACTCATGAGGGAGAGCAGGAAGAGGACGGGGAGGAAAGAGACTCCTCCACAACAAGGAAGAGGCGGCATCAGATGACACCGAGGAGGATCAGCCTCCTCCTGCCTTGAACAAGCAATGCAGGGCCAAGGTGGGCCTGTCCGATGATAGCTCGGACTCTCCCAAGGAGTCTGAGGCTTCCGAAGAGGTTCCTCGAAGGAACCCCAGGGTCAAGCCCCCAGCCCAAAGGTAAGAATCCAAAGACTCTCCAGTGCATCCATATTAAGGTTCGATACTAACCATATGCATTCTTTTCACATTATTGCTCGCCACGTGACCTCCCCACCGACCGAGTCTCGGTGGCAGACTCCCTGCCAGTTGAGCTAGCGAAGAGTGGGACCGCATCACGCACTACACCTCCTCCGATCGTCGAGGGGGCGGGAGAGGTGCTGTGCCGGAAGACCCCTCTCGGTCCGAACACGAGGGGCGGGGGCGATGATATCATGGACGAGGTCAATGCCTCGATCGCGGAAGACCAGGAGGGGGATCCCTTCTGGCAAACAAAGAGGGAGAGATCAGTCAGCCCGAGCTTTCTCCGAAGACAGTCCTGGAGTCCCCAAGGCCCCCAGAGTCGTCCATTCCGGCCTCTACCGAAGGGGAGCCATGGTGCCGCCACCAGTGCAACCCGTAGCAGAGTAGGTTGAAACTGGGAGGCCGGCCATGATGGAGGAGGCTTTGAATAACTCCTCCATCATCAAAGTACACCACGTCCTAATGGGCGTGGTTTTGCAAAGCATTTAGTCTGTTGACAGCGGACTAAAGGAGGCCTCCAGGGGCCTCTTGATGGGCTTCAAGGTAAATCATGTAATACCCTTTTCCAAATAGAAGTTATTTTATAGGGTTTTTCAATCCTCGTATATAGTAGCCCGAGCCCTAGGTGAGTTTGAAAAACTCAAGCGGGGGTCGAATAGTTCAAGAACACTAATGATAGTAAAAAGTAAACCGTAGCCCCCGGGACTCTGGCAGGTTTGGAGAAAACCTGGCAGAGGATCTAAGAATCGATAACTCTGGAGTCTGACGTGCATAAGCTGTTGTGCAGGCCTTGTCTTCAGCTGCGGCCACCAATGCCATGGAGCTAGCCAGGTGACTCAGAAGCTCAAAAGCTCCGATGAGGAGCTCGACCTTCTCAACAAATGTTCGACGAGGCACAAGGTAAGACCGGCCTGGACTGTTTAACACTGCGGTTTCCTCATCAAGCGAGGTATTCGGGTTTATCCCTAATTGAGGGATGCTTATCATGTTCACAGCTATCGCTGGGGAGGTTGAGAACCGTAAGGCCGAGCTGAAGAAGGCGATACAAGAGGCCACAGAACAGAAGGCGACGGCCGAACAAGCAGTCGCTGAACTGACAACGGTGAAGACCGTCAGTGAAGAGCACGAGACCAGATTGGCTGAGGTGCAGCAGGAGCTCAAGGATGCCATCACAATGTTAGGACCTTGAGCAAAAAGGCAAGGATTATCCCGCCGAGCTATCCTCAATGAAGTTGGCGATCCAGGAGGCGAATGCGGAGACACGAGGCGCCCGAGAAGAACTCCACCAAGTCAGGCATATTGCAGATGGTAAGTTGTACTTACTACAAAGTTTCTTTGGTGGTAACAGGTTCCCTTTGCTCACGCAGGTATGCCGCCCCCAAGCGCTTTTTTGGATCTTCCAAGGTGTGCGGCAGATGTGGCAAGGCACTTTGCGTCCCAGGAGGGCATGCCGAGCATAAGTTGTTTTGGACGCAGTTCCAGGCGCCCAAACACCCTCCCCTCCTTAGTAACCAAATGAATCAGTTGATGGAGTTGCATCGGATGGCAAAGCCGACCATGAAGGACCTCTGTGTCCGGCTATGGCCTTCAGAATCACTGCCGAGCAGCTGCTTCAGCTTAGTGCAGAAGCTATGTGATGTTGCACCCCGGATTAACATCTTGAAGCGCTCTGTATGCATCGAGGGAGCTGGATGGCCTTCGCAAAGACCATGGTGCACTGGCCAAAGATCAAGCTAGTCAAGATGGCCACCGGACCCCCCGCCCCGTGGGAAGGAGCATAGGCGCGTCGAGCAGTATTTTCCCATCATAATGGATGGCACTCGGGCGATAGATGTTCAGTGCCCAAAAGATGTAATTCTAGTACACTATATGCGGGCTTCCGATGTGCGTGAAATTATCACCTTTATATACAACTTCTCCAGACATGGAAAACATTGCAGCAAGACAATAATCTTGTTCGGATAAAAACTATTAGTATGGATATATATAAGATCTTGACAGAATCCAGCACCATTGATAGGCTATCCATGGACAAACTCTTCATTGAGCATGGAACATAATATTAGTACAAAAGGTGTACTCCAGGATGATATAGAACTTATGCGCAAAAATTTAAAATGCAGCTTATGAATGCAAGTGTAGATGATAATATACAGTACCTGAAGAACTGTGGAGCCAAACACCATATTGAATTGAGCACAGAGATCATGTATTACACCCAAGGTCTCCAGTTTAGGCGCAGAGATGAAAGTAATGAACCTGCACAATTGAAAGATTTTTGAGAAGTGGGACTTCAAGCTTTCGTACCAGATTGTCTGGTAGGTTGCACAGCGCAAAGGTGGTGGTGTGGAGAGAGGAGGAAAATCGTGATATGGATATCGGTGCTGAGGTCACAAGTACATGGCGTTCGCTATGTGGTATGTGATTTCTGGGGGAATAGTAGAACTCAAGCAGATGTAGTTTTGTGAATTCAGGGGATTTCAGCTAGGCATCCACCGTGCTGGGCATGCATAGGTAGCATGCCGGGAGGCAGAGGCCTTGAACGGCACCCTCATGGGAGAAGATGATGTCTCTGGCGAGTTCAAAATAATTAAAGAGAGATAGCTGACGACAGTCGAGATTAAGGGGCGTGAGGCACCATAGAGGGCGCCACTTAGTTGAGAGGACTTAGGTGCGGCAGCAATCCTTGGTGCGGAGAAGCGAGATGATCTCCCCAAGGATGGCGTCCGGGAGATCGCTAATGTGGACCACCTGAGATTCTACGGGTTCCTCGGATCCGGGGGGGCTTGCCGCTTCTCCCCGCGCTGCCAGGTGCGGGATCTACAACAGGTGTCACCGTTGGTAGGACCCTCAACTTCTTGGCCCTAGGGTCAGCCGACTCCATTTTCCTTGAGGGCTTCGCGTCGAGCTCACAGATTTGAGCAGAGTAACGAATGACGAGCCTAGTTGTAGTGCGGGTGAGGAAGAAGGGGAGCTGGGAATTTCTGTAGTAGCGAGGAAGAAGGGGAGCTGGAGTTTTCTGTAGGAGTGAGGTGAGGAATTTGAGGGTACGAGAGGAGCGAGTTGGCGTGAGGTGGGTGGGAGTGAGGAGGAAGAAGAGCACCCAGGTTTTTTGGGGGGCGGTGTACTGGGTACCACCTCTCATTAAGTAAATATATGGGCTTTTGAATTGATTTTATTATTTAAGGTGGATGGGTTATTTTGTCTTTGGCCCAAAGAAACAATTACTACTAGTACAATGGAGATACTCTACAGCTACCCAGAAAAACAATTACTACTAGTACAGTGGATACACTACCGCTTCTGGCTCCTCCTAGGTCATCGAAACGTCTCCTGCTACTGAATGCCATTTTACTTTGGTTCACCAACATGCAGGTCGTGCAGCGCATAGGCCCAAATGCCATCCACCGATTAGAAGTGGTATGCAGGAAGAGAGTCACACCAGTCGTAGCGCGGCAGTAACGAGCCGTCATATCACAAAACCCCACCTCCCCGCAGTCTAAGTTGGACAGATGAAGCAACCATCATTTCACTATTCATTGAATCCCCTTATCCCTCACTGTCTTCAAGAAAGCCAACACTGCCATTGTTCTTCTCTCCCAATGAAGGGAAGGTAAGCAGATCCATGATGTTGGTATATTTTTCTTTCCAAAAAAGTAACCGACCCTCACTCTCCTTTTTTTCATTGTCACGCGATTGTGTTTTCCTTTCATTTATCTTCTATTCGTCAGTTTCATGATGGATCAAGGAGAACCATGCAAAGATCTATCGATGTTGGAGCACACGTGAGAGGTTGATCCCCATGAGACAGAGAACACCAAGAAGATGGAGGCCACCATCGAGCCGACCCTAGATACGCTCACGGCCACTATGAGATGGTCAACGCCATGTTTGAGGTTACAACCCCC
>NC_041391.1:374456942-374490827 GCF_002162155.2 Triticum dicoccoides | reverse complement strand
TCCTTCTTTGTCGATCTAGATTGTAGTTTTTCATATAATTATGTGGTAATAAATAATGCAAAATTTTATTAGCTTTGATGCCATGCTACCTTCCGTGTCATGCATACTTTTGACTCTACATAGTGGTTTAAATAACTTGTTTTTTTATATTGGAAAGTAATTTAGAATTCGCTTCTATTTCAATTAGGGACCTAATGTAGACAATGATTGTGTGGTTGTATATGTCACTCGCTATGAGGCGGATGACCTGAATATATGCATTGGGAACACAAAGTTCTTAGGTTGTTCGATCCTAGACACCAGTTGCACTTATCCAAAGACGGGGTGTATTCCAGCCACACTGTTGTTAGGCATGTTATCCAGGGTGTACTGAAGCACAAGAAGTTCAATTCTACTCCTTCGTTTGTGAGGCATACTGTTTTTGTCAAGCTTACGGAGGAAAATGGTGTGGCATGCCTCAGAAAACAAGTGTATGAGTGGCAAAGCCAAGGTTATCTTCAAGAAGGTTGACAGGGTTGAGCTGCTGGTAGACATCCTCGATGATCTTCATGGCAAGGTCTGTCTTGTGTCCATCGCAAATTAGATCGATGGCATGAAATAGTTGGCCCATCTAGTGTTTCAAAGTAGCTTGTATTGTGTTTAATTACCCGAACCTTGTGTATTATCGAGCCCTCTAGGGGTAGTAGTCTGTTTGAATCCATCTATGGGGACTACTCCTACTTTTGTGTGCCCGTGAATCATGTGAGAACCATCATAATTGTTGCCGAAACAGATGCGTCTTCGCTAGTTTTTTCATGTAATATGGCAATGTAAGACATAAGTTATCACAGTTTATCATACGAGAAGTGTGTGTTTGATGAAATAGAGTAATTAGTCGACAACTATGCACCGACATATACATAGTGTATGTAAGGCTGGTTAAGTACTTGCAAACATTGTTGGTGCTACCCCAATTGTAAGTAGTTGTGCAAAACATGGCACATTGGCTCAGCTTGCTTCAACACTAGAAAAGTCGGCTATTAACCAGCTAACAATCAATACTCAGATGTCTGACATATAAGCAACTAGGTATCTTGTTACAATGGTTCATGAAGTTAACTGAGGCCACAATGTAAATTCCAAACGTTCACACGCTAGTCCAGCATTCATGTGGAACATTCACATTAAACTCGGCTTCATAAAATATTTGAAAAGCATAAGTTTAGCAATTTTATACATCTCAATGATTCATAGAACATAACCAACATTTACTAGTTCACAGCAAAAGACAAAGTTGTGAGAAGGATTCCAAATCTGGAAAAATCAAGCAAGGCTTCTCTGAGAAAAGGGCCTCCCTAGGCAGGCTTTAATTTCCTGGAGTTCACTCTAGTTTTCCTTGTTGCCACCATCCAGGGTTAGGTTCACTCATTCCGAAATTACAAATTATAATTGTGTTCTTAGTTGGAATACAGAACTGAACCATGTAGTGGCCTGACCATCTGAACTTCTTGTGCAGTTCCACTAAATTTAAGCACCACTATTTGCAGAAATAAGCAAACCACAATGCCTCTTGTCCGCGCACCTGTCCCAAAAACCTCCACGCAGCCGTGCCAGGTAGTCCTCTATCCATCCTTGATCTGGCAAAAAGTGCATTCCTGACTAGGATGCAGTTGTGTTCGTTTGTCCCCACACTGCAATCAAGAAGTAAACATACGAATCAGCTTCTTTTAGATGGTGTTGGTCATTCTACCTAGTTACTACCAATGTAGGAATACCTGGAACACGGGTGGTTCGATGATGGTAGCTAGGAATAGCCATTCCATTTTGAGCAGTTCTACTAAAACTAAGGTGTGTACTTCTGATTGCTCAAATAGAAACGATATGGAGACGGGCATCCCTGTTTGCGCAAATATGAAACATGGTTATTTAAGCAGTGACAGTTATTTGCAGTGGCATATGATTAACAGCAGCATCTATTGTGTTATAATTGGCACTACATTGACAGTATGAAAAAGTGCCATTAAGTAAGAAGTAGCATCACATCAACACTGCCACTAGATTAACATGCAGAACAATATCATTAGTATTACTGTCATGAGAGTAGCACATGGTCAATAAAAGTGCAATCAAATTTTTGCAGTTCCACTGGGATGAAGCAATGTTAGCGGTGTGAGATTTAAGTGTAACGGCAAAAACACAATTCATGGGAAATAAAGCAAGACGGAAGCACTTCATAAAATGGTGGTGTCATTGCTTCAATTTATCGACGACGCTAGACTAACAATAGCATTACTTAATAGTGACATTAGGTGGCATTGCTTCATGCTTCATGTGATTTACATTAAGGTAGCGATAAGAGTGTAGGGACAACAGGGGCATAAAGTGGTGAGGCAGATGTGGTTCCTGAGAGCTGCAAACATTCAGGGAGCATGCCTACATTTGTTCCATTTTTTATCTCCTCGACAACATTTTCCTATGTGAGCAGAGGAAATCTAGACTTGCTCGTTCTCATTTGCGTTGTCCCCCAACACCCCTCGCTTTTTTCCTCTTTCGACCAAGAGATGGGTCCACTTCCCCCCACCCTTCGCCATCCACCCCGCTTTCTTCCCCTTTTCCACCAAGAGACGGTTGGGTAGCCAGTATCTACTACTTTCCCCGTTTGCTCTTAGAACCAAGTCCTAGATTCATTCTATAAGTTTCCCACTTTCTTCCCTGTTTGAACCAAGTCTTATATTTGAATGTGTGAACTAGCTTTACCTCTAAAAATAGTAAAAGTCTAGGAGGCTTTGGAACAGCCGACGGAAGTAGAAAAAGATCCATATGCAGCCACATGGGGAGCTAGGGAAGTAGAGCAAGGCCGGTTTGAAGGAAGATATACCTGAGGGTCATCGGGATGTGGCAAAGACGGTGTCGGGAGGCCGCATCTTGGCCACAATACCGCACGGAGAAAGAAGGGGTCGAAGGGCCTCCCAAACTGGCGCAGTCTTAGAGAGAATGGCACGATCGCGATCGGGGTGCACGGGCAGCTGTCGGTCTCCTCCCTCGCCGCTGACGACCGCATGAACGATGCACCTACACCCCTGCCCTGGCCGAGGTGGTCCGGCCGGATTTGTGACTAGCGGTGAACAGAGAGAGAGTGTGGCCACCTATGTCTTGTTTAGATCTGGAGAGCATGAGAGAGTGAAAGAGAGGAACCCTAGTAAAGCAAGCGCCGAGGCTCCTGCTTATATATATATATATAGTGGAGTGATTTTATTGTAGCAATCGTTATTAAATTGAATATGCATGAACCACTATTTTCATTTCAAGTTCAAGTAAAAATAAAAATCAATCAACAGTGTGCCACCGCTTCCATGTCGCACTATCAAATCACTGCGTCCAGGATGCACTATGTACTGTATCATTCACGTGTGGTTCCCGACCCTCCATGAAGTTGAAAACTAAACGAGTCAAAATGTCAATTGGAATACCTCTTTGTAGAAAATGCGCTCTAGCTTCAAAAAAATGTGCTCCTACGTGTGCCGATGTGTGGTTGTGAGAGAACTAGTGCATGTGTGCACCACATCTCTTTGTGAGACTACAATATACTACGCCCAAAGAACGTTCTCCACAAGAGTAGTAGTATAAGTGTGTGGCGTGCGAGTTAAAAAAAGGTGTGTGCCGTCTTTTATTTTTTAGATGTTCTGAGGGTAGGGTGTGAAGAGCACATATGTGTGTGATGTCTACCTACAGATAGACGGTTGGTGCGAGAGGACTCGGGAGAGTCGTGACTCATGAGGGTGTGTATGTGTGTGCATGCGTGAGAGAGAGGGGGGCACGTATCAATGCAGTGCATGTGTCCATAAATCATATCTGACAAACGTTCTCCAGAAGCCGTTTCCTGATGAACACCGAAAGAACCTTCAGATCAGCATTTGACAGTGTCAGTTTTGCCATGGCATTTGACCAAACATCCTCTCCTCCAACACACACATCTTCCACATGAGTGTTAGCAACTATCATATGATCCTCCCCCCATTCCAAAATGTAGTGCATATAGGTTTATTGAAAATATAAACCACACAAACTGTTGGGGATATAACCCCGCAATATGACCCACCATATTGGGCCGGATCGTCTAGGTGGCGGTTGAAGAGCAATATTCAAGACGGGTCGTGGCGCCCAGGGGCAAGACCAGCAGGGCGGCTCACTGGGTGGCCCAGCTTAGGGCCCGGCATCCGAAGGCGATGGCTCGTAGCCCTGAGCTACAAATCGGCAGGAGTTTCCTTACTTAGGGAACAGGACAAGATAGAAGCATATTAAGTCACGTATCATAATACGACTCGAACTCTTGTAAGCCCAGGGCCTCGACCTGTATATAAAGGCGAGTCCTTGAGGCAGGTAGACTAAGTTATAATCGATCAATAGCTAGGTCAAGCGAATTTGTTCCCTTGTAATTAATCCTCAAGGAATAAGCAAACAAGCAGGAAGTAGGCTATTACCTTGATTGTGAGGGGCCGAACCTGGGTAAACACGTGTCTCTCGATTCCGATCAATCCCGACAAGCTAACTGCCCGGTTGCGATGGCCTCATGACTAAGTCCTCACACTAGGACATCTGCCGTGACAAAACCATGACAACTCGCGCCCACCATGGGGCCAGTGCCTGGTGGTTTCGAGTTCTTGAAAGGCTCTTTCCCAAGGATCAAGGGATACGCCATCGGCAGGATGATGAAGAGTTGCGGCAGCAAGCTCCACATCGACGACGTTGGCTAGGGCCCCGAGGCCAACTCAATCGAGTAAGGGTACCGGGTCCCTTCGGCAACATCCATGTCTTCATCGGTAAGATCGGCGGATCGGAGCCTGAGCCGGACATCTGCACCGACTTCATCGAGTCGTCTTGGCGCCCACAACCCGCCCCGATCCCAGCCGGCCGGAAGCATGTCTTCGTCGGCTTAATGCAAGGTGTAGAACTTGCGGAAAATTCTATGTCTGGAGGAGAGACTCTCGTCTACTCAGATGATGAGTCCTCGATCGGGGATATAGAGTCTATCTACCCACTTTATGATGGTAGGCTTGGGGGTTGTTCCGATGGCAACATTATTCTGTACCCTTATGAGCCGCCGTGCCAAGCCACCATCTTCATGGCAAGGATGGCGATGACTCCCAATTGATCAGCGACCGGAGCAACAGCGACGACTGACCCCCTACGGCGCCGGCTTCTGGAGCATCCGGCTCAGGCAGGCTACCGGCTCAAGTCTTATCTGAGCTAGTGACCACCCTGACGACCTTACTGGGGACCGAGGTTACTACTGAAAACCAGGCGAAGAGCAATGTGGAGATTGCAAAGCTTCGGGAGCAGATGACCAAAGCCCAGGAGGATATCAATGCTGAAAATGCCTGGAACGCCGCGTTACAAGCTCAGATTAATGCGGAGGCAGAGCGCCTGAAGACGGAGGCTTGGCGTCTAAACCTTGATTAGAATGCCTCTAGTGCAGTTCATTAGAGGAGGTACCGGAGCCATTTACCTCCAAGTTATGAGCCTGCACATTTGTTCAACACGCCAGGGCAGGCCCAGGTACTCCAGGAGTGCCGAATTAACCTCTGATGTACTTGGGAGCAGGGTGGCGGCCCAACCACACCAGCTAGAGCCGGTACAAAGGGAGGAGCCGGGCCCCGACCCTCGCCTTGTTCAGACACCACCACAGCATTTTCTGACACCATCGGTTGACTTCTCCAACCCGGTGAATAACATGGTAGCTGCAGCAACCCGGCTTACTGCCCTTACTATCACCGGTGAGTCGCCGGTCGCAGTTGAGGCTCAGAACGCCATTGAACTTCTGCAGACGGCGATTGGTTAGCAGGCTAATTATTCTTATAGTTGGCATCGTGTGCACTCGACCCCATTACCGAGTCGTAGCTACAGCCGACATGCGGAGTCGCCAGCAGTGTCCAGTAGTGAACGACGTCATAACCCGCCCTGCAACACACGTTCTGATGCCTAGACAATTGTGGATGAGGCAAGGGCCCATCGTGAGGTGGAGGCAGCGAACCAGGGGGCTTATTAGCTGCCCCCGGTAATTCCTTCAACTTCTGTGGGAGCCGGGTCGAGCACCAGAACCATTGGAGTGTCGTGCCTAGTGTCGGCTTTACGTAACAAGCGCATGCCTAAGGATTTTAAGGGTCCTCGCAAAGTAACCAACTACACGGTGGATCTTGAGCCGGCTGCTTGGATTGAGAGTTATGTGCTGGCCATGGATATGTTGGATGTCAGCGATGCGGTATGTGCCAATTATTTCACTATGATGTTGGAAGGGCTGGCTTGCACATGGCTAAAGGCCCCAATTATATCAACACCTGGGCGGAGTTGAAGGAGCGCTTCATCAAGAATTTTCAAGGGACTTGCAAGCAGCTGATGACAATTGTTGATTTGTAGCACTGTGTGCAGTGTGGGGATGAGTTGGCCCATCATTGGGCTCACTGGGTTGTGAGCATTATCCACTCTTCAGAGAGCATTGGGGTGGCTCAAGCTATGTTGATCTTGGAGAAGAACTACCACTTTCAGCCTCTTGTGCAGAAGCTTGGGTAGCTAAATGCAAGTGCACGAATATGGGTAATCTCATGGATGTTCTCACCAGATACGCTGACTCTAACGGTACGAAGGATCCTAGCTCTGATGATGATAAATCTAATAAGGGCAAGAAAAACAGTGGCGGCAAGGGTCAGCAACAGAGTCCCTCAGCGCAGAATGGTAATCACACTAACCATGGTAATGGTGGAAAATGCAAACACTCCAATGGCGGGTCGGATTTTGTGGCTAACACCAACACCGAGTTCAAAAATCAGCATCGCAATGGCAAGAGGCCTTATAACGGGGGGGGCCAAGAATTGTCAGAAAGCTCTTAACGCGCCATGTCCAAAGCATAGTTACCCTAACAAGCCATCTTCTCCTGCTTGGAAGGACTATTATATTATGCAAAAGTACAGGAATTAGTCATTTCAGTAGCATCATGGGAATGGTAATGGGCCGCCAAGCGGGTCAGGCTCAGGAGGTTTCCACGGAGTCGGCTTTCGTGGTAACGGCTCAAATTCTAGCAATCAGAGCCAAGAGAACATGGTGGTCATAATTAGTAGTCTAGTCAAGGTAATCAACAGTAGAACAACCAGTCAGGATATCAGAGTAATCCTAAGCAGCTCAACAGTGGCCAGTACCATGTTTTTACTACAAGTATTTCCAAGCGCGACCGGAAGGTCCATAAGAGGGCATTCAACAGTGTTGAGCCGGTGGTGCCACAAAATTTGAAGTGGTCTGAGCACGTGATAATGTGGAGCCGGGCAGATCACCCACCTCGTTTGATAAACCGGGTCATCTGTCCCTTGTAGTGGACCCTCAAGTGGGCGGTTACAAATTCACCAAGGTGCTTATGGATGGTGGAAGCAGCATCAACATATTGTATTATGACACTTTTCGACGAATAAATCTAACAGAGAAGGATCTTAAGCTGTCCTCTACGGTATTTCACGGAGTTGTTCCTCGCAAATCAGCTTACCCAGTAGGGAAGATTGCCCTAGAGGTTGTTACATATATTTACAGCTTAAGATGTCAGGGCCATGAGGGACGATCATGATTCACGGGGATCACAAGATAGCCCTAGAATACAAAGAAGGGGGATGCGGCTTATGCAGAGACAGCCTATGCTGCCGTAGAACTTAAGTTTTACAAGGAGAATGTTGACCCGGCTGACATGACCTCTCTGAAGAAACCCACCACTGAGAAGGACCCTCTGCTCAAATTCCAGTCGGCGAAGGACATGCAGCAAGTTGACTTTGTTCCCGTTGATTCATCACAGCAGTTCACCATTGGGACAGGGATGGATCCCAAATAGGGAAGCGCACTCATCGAGTTCATCCATGAGAACTGGGACATCTTTGCAGGGAGACCTTCTGACATGCCGGGTGTACCGAGAGAATTCGCTGAGCACCACCTTAACATGGATCCTAAGATGAAACATGTCCAACAATTCCTCCATTGTTTTAACGAGGAGAGGCATAAGGCTATCAGAGAAGTGGCCCGGCATTTAGCTGCCGGGTTCATAGTTGAAGTTTTTCACCCTCAATGGTTGGCTAATCATGTCCTTGTGCTCAAGAAGAATGACACTTGGCGTATGTGTGTTGATTACATAGATCTCAACAAGGCTTGCCCAGCTGATCCATTTTCTCTCCCTCGTATCGACCAGATCATTGATGCAATAGCAGGTTGTGAGAGACTATGTTTTCTGGATGCTTATTCTGGCTATCATCAGATCAAGATGGCAGCTGAAGATCGGGAGAAATCAGCCTTTATCACACACTTTGGAGCTTTCTGCTATGTTTCTATGCCTTTTGGGCTCAAGAGCGCTCAGGTGACTTATCAGCGTTGTGTTCATAATTGCATTCATGGTCAGATTGGACGCAATGTTCATGCTTATGTGGACAACATTGTGGTTAACTCAAGGAAGAAGGAAACCTATGACAATCTCCATGTGTACATGATGATGCTTGACCCGGCAAAGTGTGTTTTTGGCGTACCTGTAGGAAATTTGCTAGGTTTTCTGGTTTCAGAGAGGGGCATCGAAGCTAAACTGGAGATCAATGTTATCACATCTCTATCTAAGCCGGCATGTATCAATGACGTTCAGTGCCTGGCGAGTCATATCGCAGCCTTAAGCCGGTTCATAAGCCATTTGGGTGAGAAGGCGATTCCCCTATACCAGATGATGAAAAAGACTGATAATTTCATCTGCAGTGATGCTGCTAATGAGGCTTTCGAGGCACTTAAAAAGTAGTTGGTTGAGACGTCCATCTTGGCCGCTCTAATAGACAAAGAGCCTCTGCTCCTGTACATGGCGGCTAAAAATAAAACCGTAAGTTTGGTAGTTGTCGTGGAGCGCAAGGAAGCAGGGAAAGAATATCCAGTCCAGCGGTCGGTTTATTGTGTCAGCGAAGTCTTGACGGAGTCCAAGCAAAGATACCAACATTGGCAAAATGGTGTTTGAGGTGTTCATGGCTACTCACAAGTTAAAGCATTATTTCCTTGGGTATCCAATCACTATGGTCAGTTCAGCTCCTCTGAGGATATCATCCAAAACAGAGAAGCCACATGACGGGTTGCTAAGTGGGCAATTGACCTTTGGCCACATCATCTGAAATATGTGCCGAGGACCGCCATCAAGTCTCAGGCTTTGGTGGATTTTATCAGTGACTGGACAGAGCTACAAGCACATGTGGAAAGGCTAGACAATACATACTGGATGATACACTTTGATGGATCCAGGCAACTGGAAGTGTCAGGACTCCGATCCTAAGTCACACCGATCTAGCATGTAACATATCATATCACTTTATGGCCACACGCACGGTATTCCCACGGCTGCAGCCTTACATAGGCCGAGACCGTTTGCGCCTTTTGGCTCACGTATATGATTATGTCGCTAGTATCCATATGACAGAGAACCCGCGCCGACATGACTAGTCGTAAACCCAAGGTGGCACAAACTTACAGGGACAGGCATACATGACCAAGAATGCACGTGTCAGTCAGTAGCGAGTGTAACCGAGCCGTAGCAAGCTACATGTACTCCAGTAAAACACCGCGTGACATTTCCCAGTAGGGACAGACACAGTAGCAAAGAAGAACACATGCCGATCAATCCATGTGTTCTGGTGGAAGCACTAGGATACATTTCCCCATAAGGAAGGTTACCAAGAATAAACAACTAGGTGTCGGACCCCACACATACCAAAGCATTTCAATAACATACACACAATATGCTCGATATGTGTAGATACAACATGGCATCACAACATAACTCTACGACTCAATGTATTTAATTAAAAGGCTCCGAGGAGCCATACATAGCATGATATTACAACATGGGTCTCACTACCCAACATACAAAGTCATACAAGCAACAAGCACATGCAGAAGCTAATCTTGTCCGAGTACAGACAACTAAAATGAAAGAAGTCTAGGAAGCATGTCTATCTACAAGACCCCCATCGGAACCAGACCTCTGTCTTGGATTCCCAAGCTAATTGTCGAAGCCCACGTAGAACCCAGCAAGACTTACATCAGAACTAGCTACATATGCGTCGGTATCAACAAAGGGGTGGTGGAGTTTAACTACAACAAACCAGCTTTGACTCGTGGCTTTCCTATGCTATGACTACCATTACTTTCTTTGAGGTGAGAAAGCACACACGAGTCCACATATTCACCATATCAATACACTACTATGTATCCACTCCCGTCTCCCTACGAGAAGGCCATCCATAGCACTCACACTTATCTTGTGCATTTTAGAGTATCCACTACAAGTTATCTAGGAACAATGTAAGCTTTCCAAGTAGTCCATATCCGCGGACGTGGCTATTCGAATAGATCATTGATAACCCTGTAGGGGTGTACTTATTCACACATGCTCCCACCACTTACCTTCGTTTACACGACATGTACTCGGCAACCTTCAAGCAAAAGCCCAGCGAGGGTGTCAGCCATGATCTGACTAACCACACAAGGCTCTAGTCCAGGTTTATCGCCTATTTCAGGTTGTACCCGTAAAGGAAGTCTGGCCGAGGTTTCACTCGCGGCCTCAAATGATGTGTGCAGGGTTCCCACGCGCACCGAACGGGTGCCTCGATACACTGTACCATGGTGTATCTACCGCGTCATAGCCCACCCCGAGGGTGAACGCTACGCACACCCTCCAACACATATCCTACAAACACTAGAAACTAGTTGCAACTCCTAGGTAGAGATCAAGGCGATTAATAAGTCGAGAGGGGTCGAGTTACAGAAACCCAATGTGTGGTAGTAACTGTCTTGGATCACAAACACGGAACTCAGTTCCTGAGGACAGTTTCAATGAGACAACCCACCAAGTACTCCTACATGTCCTCTCATCGCTACCTTTACAAAATTGTGTTCACACACTTAGCTCTCAGTAGTAGGACATGTTCACCACCGTTCCAATCCACCCCAAATGAATCAGACCTGACACAACTTTAAGCATAGCAGGCATAACAAGCAAGCATGAATGAGTAGGCACATCATGGCTCAAACAACTCCTACTCATGCTAGTGAGTTTTTACTAATTACAGTGGCAAAGATAGGTCCTGTGGAGGAATGGGTTCAACTACCGCAACATGTAACAGTTGAATTGTTTTTGTCCTAATGCAATAAAAGAGCAATAGCGAGAGAGTGGGATTGTATCAGAATGCTCAAAGGGGGTTTGCTTGCCTGGCACTTCCGAAGATAACATTGTGTCTTAATCAGTGTCATCGATCACATCGTCGAAACAACATCAACTGAGAGGGGGCAAACACCGACAAACAAGAGGGAGAACAATGAATGCAATGCAACAATATGATGCATGATCATAACATGGCAATATGTTGTGATTTGGGCTAATGCAACTAGCAACAGTTTAAATGAAGTTGGTTTGAACCCATGGTTCAAATTCAAACTCCATGTAAAGCATTTCAAATGCCATTTATCAAATTGACATATACATCATCTTTAGTTTATTTAAACATGCATGAAAAAACCATAAATAGATTCTTTGGATTTTTCTGATAATTTTTCATATATAAATTATTTCATTCTGAGCTATGGTTAAATTTCTATGATTTTTCAAAGTTTAGTCAAAATTTTGGAATTTATAAATCATTTAAGGCTTATTTAAAATCCAGAAATATTTATGATGTCGGCACTGCATCAGCACAACATCAACAAGTCAACAGAGGTCAATTGGGTGAAACCTAAACAATAGGACCCACTAGTCAGCGACATAGTGGCTGACTAGGTTTAATCTGGCGCTGACCAGGCTTTGACCCACTCTAGGGCCCGCTGTCAGTGTCTCTAGGGGGCCTAATTAGCAAGGATTAGTGCTAATGATGGAGCCACATCAGCAATCGCCGGAGCCTAGCCGGCAGCGACCATTCCGCACGGTGGAGGCATAGCTGGGCGACCTACACGCATCAGGTTCGTGTGCCGAGGGCACCAGGGCATTGCCCTTGCTTGCCCATCGAGCAGAAGTGGAGTTCAACGCGAGGGCCGCCAGAATTGACGCTGACGACGAGGTTTGCGATGGCAGTAGTTTGGTTGCTCCTGGGCTAGGTGCTAGGGTGCGTCTTCGGACGATCTTGTGGGTGGAGTAGGCTCCTAGGAGCACGCTGAGCTCACTGGTGTGCTCGGATTCGAGCTACAGTGGCTCTATCCATGGCAGTGACGAAGCATGCTGTGGAGAGCTTTGGCCGAGGTGAGATCAGTGGCTACGCGAGGCAATCGGCGTAGGAAGGACGGGAAAACAAAGGAAAGCTCACAGCCGTGCAGCAGGGAAAGTCAGCGGGCTCGAGGAGGGCTCGGAGCAGGCGGGGCAGCGGTGATGATCTCGGCGGCCCGAGAAAGAAGACAACCACGACGACGATGAAGGAGGGCCTCCCGGCGTCCAGCAGCTTAGTGGAGAGGATGAGGAAGATGCAGTGGTGCTTCTAGACTCAGCGGCATGGCGAGGGGTGGCCGGTGGCCATGGCTACGGCGAGCGGCGGTGACAGGCGCGCTCGGTTGTGGGGAGAAGAGCGAGATAGAGGAGGGGACGAGGCCGAGGGAGAGCGAGAGAGGGTCAGCGGGCTGCGTGACGTCGCGGGAGGGTCCAGAGCGACGAGGGGGCAGCCAGGCAGGGTGGAGGTAGTGCGCGCGCGACGAGAACACGCCCTAGTGCCTACTGCCACGAGGTTCAAGATGGTGGCCCTGTGGGTTGGGCGTGCTACAGTGTTGGGCTGCACAAGTGAGCACTCTCTCCCTCTTTGTCTTTTCTATTTTTCTTCTGTTTGTTATTGTTTCTTTCGGTTTTGATTTGATTCAAAGACCAAATCATTTTTAAAAACTCCTGAAATTAAATATGTGGTCTGAATGGATAAACCACAGAGCCACATAGAAATTGTAGAACTATTGGACTTATTTAAAACAATAATGAGGCTAGCCAACTCACCTCCAGAAGGCTCCCCCGATTGGTCCTTCATTGGTCGTCCGATCTGCATTTTAACGTGCTTGAGCCATTGGATCTTCGCAACAGTCAAATTCGATTTTCACCTCGCGGTCATTTCCACTGGCCTATGATGGGTGGGCTCGTTTTAGGCGTTCATTGGCTGGGTCAGCCGTGCCCGCGTGCAGGAGATTTTGGCCAATCCACTCCGCGTCTTCCGCAACCAATCACCCAATCCCTTCCTCGCCTCAGTCCCGTGCCAGCCGCCGCCCAAACCCTAGCCCCCGTTTCCCTCTATCCCCACAGTAACCGCACCAAACCCTAGCCCCCCATCCACAACCACCCGCTCCTTCTCACAGCCGCCGCACCATTCCCCCCTTCCACCCCCTCCTCCTTCCCAGATCCCCACCACGGCGCCGACCTGCAGGCAAAGGGCAACGAAGAGTGGCAGACGAGGACAACGAGGGAGAGAAAGAAGGGAGAAAAAAAGGAGGCCGGTGGCGAGGCCCAGCGACTAGCGCCTCTCCGCCTCAAGCCCTCGCATCACCGCCACCAGATAAAGGGCGAAGGCGGCGGCGCTCGAGCAGATGAGAGGGAGTGAGAGGTAGGTGCAGTAAGGCGACGGATGGGAGAGGGGCGAGGGCGAGCTCCAGCGCGAGCGCGCGGACCCATCACCCACGCCAGCGAGGTCCTCGGCCCCGAGCTACGCCTCTACAACCGCGAAGGTGACTGCTGCGACCACGCTAGGTACGCCCACGCCCCCATCAGAGATTGTTTTTTTAGAATGACAGGAGGGCTAACGCCCCCATCAGAGATTGTGGCTGACCGGATAGCAATTGCTCTGCTTTACGGTTAGGTTTTGTTCAGTGCGCACACACACTGTGCCGTCTCCAAGTGCCAGTTGAACTTACTGTCGGGCTTTATTGCCCTCCTCTGATTTGGTGTTGTGGGAGAAAGAAGAAGAGCAGGCATGTTCTCTGTTTCTACATCCAGCGTCCACAGGTCTAGATCGACGGGTCTAAACTCTTGGTGAGCTCCTCCACTACCGGATTATTTCCTCTTCTACTTTTTTCCTTCCAATTCATCTAAGAAACTTTAAATCAACCAACTATCTAATGCCTAAAATCCATGGAAAGAAGTGGTCTTGAAGTGTGAAACTCAAGCTGGCAATTGGATACCAATTTGCCTACTTATTTGTACCTTCAAATATTAGTAAAGACTAATTAAGTCACTGTTTCTTAATTTTTCCTATTCCTTATTTATACCTCCAAATAGTACACAATGTCAGGAGTTGAACTATAAATGCCTGCTTATGATTAATGGATCACCAAAAAGATGGAGAATTTATTCATTTGCATTTTCATGTTCTATCTCAGATGTAGCACATTATGTGTATGAATCAATATGAATCATGGTGAATGTCAAGCCTACTTAGTTCATACCCAAGTAAGGTCAGTATAGATGTATAGTGCTTATAAAATGTAGTTCTCTAATATAACTTTGTTCCTCAATTGGGAATTATGTTTTTCTATAGTTAGAGTGCATGTGTGTTGCTATGATGTATATAAGTGAAAGGGAACAAAAAAAACAATGGGAGAAGGGAGCTTATTGCTTTTCTTTTTCCCTTTTGTTTCTGTTTGATGATTACCCATCCAACCTGATGTTTGAGTATTTTCTAACCTCCCCTGTTTTATTCTTTTGGTGCTACTTGGACGTTTCTAATGCCTGTTTTTTTGTTTTCTTTCAGAATACAGAAAGAATAAGCTACTAGCATTCCTAATGTGCAAGTAAACCTACTAGGATTACGCCTGCAAAAAAAGTTCATGAAATGTGAGCAATTCTCAATTTAGATACTGTGAGCTTAAATAACAAGAGCTAAACTGATGTGCCATGTTCAGAATTGGTAATAGAAAAGATAATCTAAACACACATTCTGAATTTATCTAGACTCATGCCTTTGGGGAATTAGGTTGCTAAGCATTACTTTGTAAATAAATGACATGCTAACTTGCTGGTTCAGTTTAAAGCTATAGGCAGGGGCTTGCGGTATGGGGGACATCATTGTGGCAGTTGAAACCCAAAACATTTATTCATGAGTGTATGATCTGGACTGCGCTTTTCTGAAAGTATGTTACGATCCTGCTCTTGGGAGATTAAGCTGTTGTGGTTTTGCTTGGTAAATAATTGGCATGCTAAAACGTTGGTTGTTGTTTCAGTGGTGGGGGCCAATAATAGAAAGAAGTTACTTCCTTAGATGGGGTTAGGTCGTGGGTGCAGCAAGGAAAGGGCCACCTGATGACGGTTCTGGACTTGAAGGCTAATAAAAAGTATTGTTCGGTGTAGTGTTTTTCTGGTTTCTTGATTAGTGTGTCAGAGGCCATGAATTATTTTCATGCTTGCAAAGTTTTTTTTGAATTGTATTTGAAAAGTATACCCTGGTTGAGAGGCTAGGAGGGATCTTGCTGAACAAATATACCTGACTTCATGAATGTTTGTACAGTTAGTCAGAGATGAAATAACAAGCAGCTCTCCTACGTCGTTCGAGAAGAAAAGAAAACAAAAGACGAGGATTATATAATCCCACTTTATGCTTACAGTTAGTCCGACTGTCCGAGATTAAGTGATTATTTTTGCCGCGGGGGTAAATAGGAAGTTAGAGTTATGGAGACAAACCTTGGAATCGAAAGGGTTTAGGCTTAGTAGAACTAAAACCGAGTACATGATGTGAGGTTTCAGTACTACTAGCTGTGAGGAGGAGGAGGTTAGCCTTGATGGCCAGGTGGTACCTCGGAAGGACACCTTTCGGTATTTGGGGTCAATGTTGCAGGAGGATGGGGGTATTGATGAAGATGTGAACCATCGAATCAAAGCCGGATGGATGAAGTGGCGCCAAGCTTCTGGCATTCTCTGTGACAAGAGAGTGCCACAAAAGCTAAAAGGCAAGTTCTACAGGACGGCGGTTCGACCCGCAATGTTGTATGGCGCGGAGTGTTGGCCGACTAAAAGGCGACATGTTCAACAGTTAGGTGTGGCAGAGATGCGTATGTTGAGATGGATGTGTGGCCACACGAGGAAGGATCGAGTCCGGAATGATGATATACGAGATAGAGTTGGGGTAGCACCAATTGAGGAGAAGCTTGTCCAACATCGTTTGAGATGGTTTGGGCATATTCAGCGCAGGCCTCCAGAAGCTCCAGTACATAGCGGACGGCTAAAGCGTGCGGAGAATGTCAAGAGAGGGCGGGGTCGACCAATTTTGACATGGGAGGAGTCCGTTAAGAGAGACCTAAAGGATTGGAGTATCGACAAAGAGCTAGCTATGGAGAGGGGTGCGTGGAAGCTTGCTATCCATGTGCCAGAGCCATGAGTTGGTTGCGAGATCTTATGGGTTTCACCTCTAGCCTACCCCAACTTGTTTGGGACTAAAGGCTTTGTTGTTGTTGTTGTTGTTGTTGTTGTTGTTACAACAAATCATCTAAAATAAGCTACTAGCATTTTTTTGATCCAAGCTTTCTTGCTTAGAATTAGATAATATACGCCTGCTTCATACATATTATTGTTTCTGAGAGGGACATGATCATCATGAAATCAACAAATTATATACGCATATGTGCTTTACTAAATATTATTCTCTTTGTATACCTTCTTTATTTTTTTAGAGAAATAGTTGAAATAGTATACTCAGACTAATGCATTGCATGTCTTTTTGTGCTTAAACCAGAGGCAAAAGCACTTTAAAATATGTTCTGAGCCCTAAATTTACCATACATGTGAATAAGCTTGTTTAAATCATTTGAATACTTATCTTTTTTTTATTTCACATAGATGTTGAAGTATGGCCTTGAAAGGCAAGTTGGATGGTTGGAGATGCTCAAAAGATGTAACAAAGAGAGAAGATAAGAGGGGGGGAGAGAAGGAGAAGAGGGAGTGCCCGATTCGATCTGCAAGAGAGAGAGAGAAGATAAGAGGGAGAGAGAGAAGGAAGGAGAGGAGGGAGAACTCTGTTGCCGCCGCGTGCCGTACTTCTGGATAGAGCACTGCCTGACCAAGGGTTAAGAGTAGAAGGTAAAAACCCTAGCCACAATGCTCCCGTGCGGGTTGCATCCCCGCATCTCCCGTTTCATTATTTCACCATCGCTGCCTCTTCTCCTCTTCGTTGCTCTACTTCTTCCCCTGATTCCTCTTTTTCGTTTTTTCTCTTTGTGGCGCCGCCGAGGATGAGTGGAGAGGCTGCTGAAGCAGGCACTGGTGCGCTGCTGGCGAAGCGGTGGTAAATGGTGTCGTCGATGTTGTCCTTGGCAGAAGGTAACCCAAGATCAATCTCTCACAATATTCCTTTGTCGTCTGTGTTCTTATGAAACTTAGTGATTGGACCTTCTCTGTTATGTTTCACAAATTGCTACTTTTAGTTATCCCCATTGGCTTGCGGATATGCTCATGCTGGGTTGTTCTTGTTTATTTTCTCTATCCAACATCATTGCAGGTTGGTGTTTCCTCTCTTTCTCATTGCAGCTACCTATGCCTCTATTATCTAGGATTTTGCAAGTTAAATACCCATGTGTGCTGAACTGAAAAGTTCTCTATGCAACATCTATTGCAGTTTGGTGTTTCCTACCTATGCCTCTATTATTCTAGGATTTTGAAAGTTAATTTCTCATGTGTGCTGAATTGAAAAGCGCAATGAAAGGCACTTATTTCAAAGCACAAATGCTTTTGTTGCTATAAGAATCTGTAGAGAATAAATATATATGTCTCCTCCGTTCATTGCCCTTTTTTGCGGGTAGTTCATTGCCATTTTGGATTCATATGTGAAGTCTATTGTTGTTAATTATAGTTAACTAATTTATTAATTCATGGTTGTTTTAGTTGCTGACCATATGATTGGTAGCCTTGGACAGAAGAGGGCCAGCAACAAACAGAAGCAACCACAGTCCTGTCCAGAACATGTATATCTTCAGTTTTGGTTGCCTTCCGTTTACTTGCCAACAAGCGACACTAAGCTCACATATTTACTGTTTGCTTTGTTATATACTTAATCTACTAGACAAAGTGTAAAATGGAAATTCATGGTCGACAATTTTGTATATTTATAAACCTAGATGCTACTCTAATTGGTTTTACTTCTTCCATATATTTTCTCCTCTTGGTGTGTATAAATAGTGCACAAAGTTAATTTCTTTTCCTTCTCGACCGCATCTAATTAAAGAAAATAGAGAGGAATCTAAGAGATACACAACCAGAAGAACTTTGCTTCTTTGACTTTTCGGCCGTGTCTAACTTTTGGTAAAAGAGAGAGGAATTTGAGATAGATAGACAACTTGAAGAGCTTTGAACAGCTTTGAACGTTCAAGTATGCCGCTGGCCTCCTCGCAGCTGCTATCGCGTGGCTGGCACCAGTGTGTGGCAGCTGCTGAGATGGGCGCAGTTTACTCCGGGTTCAGTGATGGTGTTGAAAAGCACCTTAACTGAGCCAAGGAATTTAGTAGCATTGTGGGATGATTAACCAATTTTTTCTGTTTCCTATACTATCTTATCATATTATAATTTTGGTGTCCTGGTAGGCAGGGATCATCTTTGGTGGCATCCGATGCTGGCAGGCCACGGGGTTAGAGCAGAGGAAGCTAACATGGTGTTCGAAATTCAGATGGTCATTGTGATCCACCAGATGTTGCGCCTCATGTCACCCCGAGCCTCAAGGGCTTGTTAGCATCATAAAGTAAGAATATGCTTGCAAGTGCTCGTTTCCCATATGCTTGCCCACTCCTGTCTCGCATCAAGCTTTCGTTTATTTCCCTAAAATTCCTCTAATTTTGTTGTGTGCATGTCTGAGAAAGAAATAAGAGGAATAAGGTATGGTATGTCTTGGCGAAGTACATTATTTCCCTGGCTTGTGAAATTAATGCGCCCAAATTCGCGTTCGGTCTGGTTTCGGACTACAATGGCTCACTGTGTTGTATTGCAACTAAAAACAGATGGACATAATAAAGAAGCTTGGTGAACAAATATATATATGAACCCTCTACACGGTATAGATGCTATAATTTTTGTTAAATGGAAGTTAGTTTCAGATTCTTAAAAATATTATCCTTCAGTCCTATACATACAAGGTATTGTCCTGGCATGGATATAGCCTGCAACCCGCATCTCTAAACAACACAAACCTATCCACAATCATAAACTTGTGTATTGATCCTCTATTTAGATTTCGTATTAGCTCATTCAGGCTTGTGTGAATTTTTTGCGTTTGCTTTACAATGGCACAATGCATTTCGGTCGATATATATGTGATGCCATTGGTTGGCCTAGATCAGATAGCTAGATTTGATTGATTTGGTTAATATATGTTTATGTTTCTGTTTAGGTTTCAGCACCTTTTGATGTGTGTGCGTGCTGCCATTGAGTAACTTGATCTGTTTCCTAGCTATTCTATGTGCATTTACATGTATAGGATAGTCATTTTGATTCAGTTAAGATATGTTCAGATTTCTGTTTAGATTTCGGCACCTTTTAAATGTGCTACCATGGGGTAACCTAAGTCTATTTTAATGGCAACAGGACATGCAAGTGCATGGCCCACTGCTAATAGTCCTACAAGCGACCGGAATTGTTGCTGTTTTGACTTTATCTGCTACATGGTCTCTATGTTTTCCCGTTGCTTCATTCAGTATGTCCACGTCAAACCATAAATTACATGCATTTGAATGATGTTAGCTTAGCACTCGATGATAAATGTGATGTTGTTTTTATGTTAATGTGAAACCCGATCTATCGGTTGTTAGTTTGAATCAGTACCCAAGCCATCCTCCTCACTGCCCTCCTCTCATCTATTCAGGTAGTTCTTCCTTCTTGGTAACAATGAGAAAACGATTAGGTTGGTTACACAGTATACTTCATGATTGCGGTAGGCACAAAATGATTGGAAGACTAAAATAACTATACCTCATTTCTATTATCAAGCTCTAAGTGTATATTGAGATGCCTTTGTACAATGAGAGATCCATGGGGTTGTAGGTTTTTGTGATGTTTGTGGTCTTCTCTTTTCTTTTTCTTGATTTGTATTGGATATGCTACTCGCATCTTTGAACATGCATAGGGCCTCTCAGTCTTTAACCCTGACTATAAAAATCCATTGATGGAAGCGGGGGAGGGCTGAGATGAACATCCGGCTCCTTGGGTCTAAGCCATCAAGATGGTAGAGACGATGTTTCCATGTCATCTACTCCAGCAGCTGGACAAGGCATATAAAAACCATGGATCCTTTGCTCCCCAGGCCACAAAATGATCACAATGTCTGCGACCTCCTCCTAGATGTATTAATCTCAATCTCATGTTTGGTTTTCTTCCCTTTTCTCTACTAATAATGTAATTTCTTTTACTAAGATAATACCACGTTTGTTGTAATGCCTTATTTGATGTAAGATCCCTTTTCTACTTTGAATGAATTTACCGCATATATTTCTTATTTAGTTTAGTTCATCATTCAGAGATGATGGAATATTTTGTCCTTCACAGGTTAAATGAGCATTGTGTAGTCCTTCACAGGTTAAATGAGCATTGCGTAAAAGTATTTCTAAGTTCTCTTTCTTCAAGTGCTTCAAGTAAATGAAATTGACTATTTCGAATTTAATACCTTTTAATAATAATCATAACGAGAGAGGGGTATGCTTCTCTCTCTGGGCAAATGTTACTTTAGACAACATGTACTAAGAAATCAAAACTCTGGAAATGTGTTTGAATCGTACAAAAAGAGTTTGTAGTTCTTATCATACTTGAAACACGTGAGGCTCTGCAGATTAAACCATGGTTTTTCTCAAGGCGCATATGGATTTAGCATACCACAACTACACCGACTGTATATACATGGCATGTCCTTAGTAAAGGAAACTATTTTCATCGCCAACATGGCCTTAGTTGAAGGTTCTTGCAGCATGAAACTATTTTCATCGACAACATGTCTTAAGCAGGTCTCTGCGTCATTTGGCGCAACGGATCAACTAGTATTTATTTAATAGTAAGTATAAGTCCAATTCGAATAGCTGTGAATTAATTCAAAGGCCCAAGAATAATTACTTTTGAACCTCCAAAAATATTGGTTTGAATTTTATTCTTGCCAATATTTTTCAAAGTTAGAAAGGAACATTTCCTTGGGAACTTTGAAGAAATTTTTGGTTGACCGTTTCAAAATATTTTCTGAGGCTTCTGGAAATTCCTCGATTCAAATTTCAGAAATATAAAATGATGACATGATGAAGCTCACTAAAGAACTTTACCAAGCAATGTCTAGGGATGTGACAACTCACCCCCATTAAAAAGAATCTCGTCCTGAGATTCAAGACGTGAGGTAAGAAGAAAAGGGGGGTCACAAAGCTGTCACAATCTTCTCGATCTAACTACTCTCATCGAAGATATTGATTCATTGCATCATATTGATCTCAACATCTTTGCCTTTGAGTTCTTTGCCCAACACGATGATGACAGAGAGAAACTCTACAGAAATCGATCTTCTGGAAGATCGAGCAACGCAAGATCAAGTCATGAAGTGGGACGTAGGAACACTTCTTGAGTTGAGACACAAAACACACATTAGGAGCAATGGAAAGAAACAGATGACAAGGGGTCAATTTGGTAGGCAAGAATTCTACGCTTAAGAAGACCTAGCGATCCGTGTGCATCTCCTTCATCACAGTTCATAGCGTAAATTCGCTCCTGAAAGCCGGGAAGAAGGTGGAAGGCTTTCGGCACCGCTGTGTCTTCTTGGACGCCCACGGTTTTGACCCACTCTTGGCGCCCCCGGGCCCCGGCGGCGCTGCTGTTGGGGAACGTTGCATAAAATAAAAAATTTCCTACGTTCACCAAGATCAATCTATGAGTTCATCTAGCAATGAGAGAGGGGAGTGCATCTACATACCCTTGTAGATCGCGAGCGGAAGCGTTCAAGAGAACGGGGTTGAGGGAGTCGTACTCGTCGTGATCCAAATCACCGATGACCAAGTGCCGAACGGACAGCACCTCCGCGTTCAACACACGTAGGGAGTGGATGACATCTCCCGCACCTTGATCCAGCAAGGAGGAGGGAGAGGTTGATGAAGATCCAGCAGCACGACGGCGTGGTGGTGAATGCAGCAGTGTTCCGGCAGAGCTTCGCCGAGCTTCTGCGAGAGGGAGAGGTGTAGCAGGGGAGAGGGAGGCGCCAAGACTTCAGGGTGCGGCTGCGCTCCCTCCCCCCTCCTTTATATAGGCCCCCAGGGGGGCGCCGGCCCTAGAGATGGGATCTCTAGGGGGCGGTGGCCAAGGGGGGTGGAGTGCCCCCCAAGGCAAGTGGAGGCGCCCCCTCCCCTAGGGTTCCCAACCCTAGGCGCAGAGGGGGCCCCAGGGGGGGCGCACCAGCCCACCAGGGGCTGGTTCCCTCCCCACTTCAGCCCACGGGGCCCTCCGGGATAGGTGGCCCCACCCAGTGGACCCCCGGGACCCTTCCGGTGGTCCCGGTACAATATCGGTGACCCCAGAAACTCTCCCGATGGCCGAAACTGCACTTCGTATATATTATTCTTTACCTCCGGACTATTCCGGAACTCCTCGTGACGTCCGGGATCTCATCCGGGACTCCGAACAACTTTCGGTTTGCTGCATACTCATATCTCTACAACCCTAGCGTCACCGAACCTTAAGTGTGTAGACCCTACGGGTTCGGGAGACACGTAGACATGACCGAGACGGCTCTCCGGTCAATAACCAACAGCGGGATCTGGATACCCATGTTGGCTCCCACATGCTCCTCGATGATCTCATCGGATGAACCACGATGTCGAGGATTCAATCAACCCCGTATACAATTCCCTTTGTCAATCGGTACGTTACTTGCCCGAGACTCGATCGTCGGTATCCCAATACCTCGTTCGGTCTCGTTACCGGCAAGTCACTTTACTCGTACCGTAATGCATGATCCCGTGACCAGACACTTGGTCACTTTGAGCTCATTATGATGATGCATTACCGAGTGGGCCCAGAGATACCTCTCCGTCATACGGAGTGACAAATCCCAGTCTCGATCCGTGTCAACCCAACAGACACTTTCGGAGATACCTATAGTGCACCTTTATAGTCACCCAGTTACGTTGTGACGTTTGGTACACCCAAAGCACTCCTACGGTATTCGGGAGTTACACGATCTCATGGTCTAAGGAAAAGATACTTGACATTAGAAAAGCTCTAGCAAAACAAACTACACGATCTTGTGCTATGCTTAGGATTGGGTCTTGTCCATCACATCATTCTCTTAATGATGTGATCCCGTTATCAACGACATCTAATGTCCATAGTCAGGAAACCATGACTATCTGTTGATCAACGAGATAGTCAACTAGAGGCTTACTAGGGACATATTATGGTCTATGTATTCACACGTGTATTACGATTTCTGGATAATACAATTATAGCATGAATAAAGACAATTATCATGAACAAGGAAAAATAATAATAATCCTTTTATTATTGCCTTAGGGCATATTTCCAACAGTCTCCCACTTGCACTAGAGTCAATAATCTAGTTACATTGTGATGAATCAAACACCCATAGAGTTCTGGTGTTGATCATGTTTTGCTCGCGAAAGAGGTTTAGTCAACGGATCTGCGACATTCAGATCCGTATTTACTTTGTAAATATCTATGTCTCCAACTTGAACATTTTCACGGATGGGGTTGAAACGACGCTTGATGTGTGTAACACCCCGGATGTAACTTTCCATAACTGTAATTCCAACTCTTGCCATTTTCGGCTATATGCTATGATATTCCCTCCGTGGTTGGGTTTTTGTCTTTTGTTTTGCTTTTTGCTCATGTCATGCATCTCATATCATGTCATCATGTGCATCTCATTTGCATACGTGTTCGTCTCATGCATCCGAGCATTTTCCCCGTTGTCCGTTTTGCAATTTGACACTCCCACGTGCACCGGTGCACCCCTCTCGTCTCTTTTCATGTGCGGGTGTTAAACGTTCTCGGAATGGTACGAGGCTTGCCAAGTGGCCTTGGTACACCACCGGTAGACCACCTGTCAAGTTTAGAGTCATTTGGAGCTCGTTTGATACTCCAACGGTTAACCGCATAACCGCAAAGGCCTCTTTTGAGTCACAGCCCAACACCCCTCCAAAACAGCCCAATAACCCATCTAAGTCACTTCCATGCTCTCCGTCGTCGGATCACGATCGTGTGGGCGAAAACCGCACTCCATTTGGAGCCTCCTAGCTCCCTCTACCTATAAAAACACCTCCCCCTCCGAAATTCGGGATCATTTCCACCCTAACCCTAGCCCCCTCCTCTCCCCGCCGTCGGACACGTCCGGATCGGGCCGGACGCGCCCGCCGCCGCGCCCGCGCCAATCGGGGGCTGCCACGTGGCCCCAGCCACCGCGCGCCGCCGCCGGCCCGCTCGGCCCGTGCGGGGCCCCCGCGGCCCGCCGCCGCCCGCTCCCGCTCCCGCGCCGCGCCGCCACCCGCCGCGCCCGCCATCCGTCCGCCACCGCCGGACCGAAGCTCGCCGCCCGCGCCACCGGAGCGCGCCGCCCGCGTCCCCGGTCGTCGCCTCCGCCTCACCGCCCCGGTGCATCGGCGCCGTCGCCCGCCGTCCCGGCCACCGCCTCGCCCCTGCAGCCTCCCCGACCTCTTCTCCGGCGAGCCTCCGGCCACCTCGGCTTCCGTGCGAGCCAGATCGGATCTGGAACCCTAGGGTTGACTTCTTTCTCCCCCGAAATCCACTAAGTCATTTTTCTGTCAGTATTTTGTTGCATGTTCCTCGCACCATAACTGTGCACCTGTGGCTCCGTTTTGGGCGTGTAGCATACCAATTTGTTCGCCTCAATGAGCAAATCATTTCATCTCATTGCATCATTTTCATTTGAGCTCATCTTGATGCCCGAAATGCTTATCAGAACATGCACTTTTGTCATTTTTGCCATGATTGATATGTGCATTTTATGAACTTGAGCCCTACATATGTTTTGAACTATGCCATGCCAGCTTTACAGGGGTATATGCCATGTAGTTTTGTGATCAATGTGGTGACTATCACAAGCATGCAAACTAGGCCTCGTGATGTTGCTGATTTTAGTCCCTGTTCTGCTGTTATTTTTATGCCATGTAAACTTGATGCTATAGAGAGATCCATGCTTATTTTGAGATACTTCAGTAAGGGTGTTTTGAACATATGGTTATGCTCTATCCATTCATGCCCCTTTTTGAAATTATGGAGTAGTCTAGCATGTCATTTTCGTGCTCTATTTTTTCTACAAAATGTTTCCTGGCAGATTGTTTACATGTTATTCAATTTTGCCAAGGTTGTTGTAGTTGATCCGTGTATGCTATGATGTTGTTCTTGCCATGTATAGCTTCTATGCCATGTCTTCTTGATGGATGTATGCTTAGTTTATCATGAAATGCTCTGTAGTGAGTGCATCGAGCTCACGAAGGTGCCTCCGTAATTCTGTCAATGCCATGCTCTGTTTCCTGAATCTGTTAACGAAACTTCCTATGTTTACATGGGTGCCATCATTTCTTCTGATCCTTTTTGGCTCATGCTCAGTAAGGGACTTTTGTTCTATGATTTGAGTAGAATCATGGCATGCCTTGTTTTGCTATTATAAGTTCCTGTAGCATGTTGATTCCTTGATCTGAACATTGCTACCTGATGCTGTTTATGCCATGTCAAACCTGATATCTTTTGCACTTTTCCCATGCTTGTTTGAACCTGTTATGGTGTGATTTAGCCGTAGCTCAGTGTTCCTCTTTTGTCAAGCATCTCCTGTAGATCACTGCCATATGCTTTGTTTTTGTGTTGGGGTGCTGTAGCATAGTTTCTTGTTGCATGCTAAGTAGCATCGTGCTGCTAATCGCAGATTTGTGTCATTCTTGTTTTGCTTGCCATTTGCAAACCGTGCATCCGATTCCGGTGATCTTTATATCGATTTCAACCGAAATCATCTCATCTTTCCAGCGGCATACTTGGTTTGCCAAGTTGATGCCTTGTTCATCATTTCCCTTCCGGAGCACGCATATGCATTGCATATCACATCTCGCATATCATGTCATGTATTGCATCATGTTGCTTGTGCATTGCTCCATGTTTGATTGTGGTTCCATTGCTTTGTTCTTGCTTTGGGTAGAGCTGGGAGATGAGTGCGTGAACAAGGAACCTGTTGAGAACGCTTACAAGGATCAAGCCTTCGACAACCCTGAGAACTTTGTAGGCAAGATGACCATACCTTCGATATCACTTCTATCTTTGCTTTGCTAGTTGCTCGCTCTATTGTTATGTTAGCTCTACCTGCCATTGTTTATCATGCCTCCCATATTGCCATGTCAAACCTCTAACCATCTTGTCCTAGCAAACCGTTGTTTGGCTATGTCACCGCTTTTGCTCAGCCCCTCTTATAGCGTTGCTAGTTGCAGGTGAAGATGAAGTTTGTTCCTTGTTGGAACATGGATACTTTGGGTTATCACAATATCTCTTGTTTAATTAATGCACCTTATATACTTGGTAAAGGGTGGAAGGCTCGGCCTTATGCCTGGTGTTTTGTTCCACTCTTGCCACCCTAGTTTCCTTCATACCGGTGTTAAGTTCCTTGATTTTGCGTTCCTTACGCGGTTGGGTGATTTATGGGACCCCCTTGTCAGTTCACTTTGAATAAAACTCCTCCAGCAAGGCCCAACCTTGGTTTTACCATTTGCCACCTACACCTTTTTCCCTTGGGTTTTCGCGAGACCGAGGGTCATCTTTATTTTAGCCCCCCCCCCCCTGGGCCAGTGCTCCTTCGAGTGTTGGTCCGAACCGGGCAGACTGCGGGGCCACCACGGGGCAACTCGAGGACTAGTTTTACTCTTAGGCTGACCTATTCGTTGTGCCCTGAGAACGAGATATGTGCAGCTCCTATCGGGATTTGTCGGCACATCGGGCGGCTTTGCTGGTCTAGTTTTACCATTGTCGGAATGTCTTGCGAACCGGGATTCCGAGACTGATCGGGTCTTCCCTGGAGAAGGTATATCCTTCGTTGACCGGGAGAGCTTATGATGGGCTAAGTTGGGACACCCCTGCAGGGTATTATCTTTCGAAAGCCGTGCCCACGGTTATGAGGCAGATGGGAATTTGTTAATGTCCGGCTGTAGATAACTTGACACTTGACTTCATTAAAATATATCAACCGCGTATGTAGCTGTGATGGTCTCTTCTCGGCGGAGTCCGGGAAGTGAACACGGTTTGGGTTATGTTTGACGTAAGTAGTTTCAGGATCACTTCTTGATCGCTTCTAGCTTCTCGACCGATGCGTTGCTTCTCTTCTCGCTCTCACTTGCGTATGTTAGCCACCATATATGCTTAGCGCTTGCTGCAGCTCCACCATATTACCCTTTCCTACCTATGAGCTTAAATAGTCTTGATCTCGCGGGTGTGAGATTGCTGAGTCCCCGTGACTCATAGATTCTACCAAAACAGATGCAGGTGCCAAGGATACCAGCGCAGATGGCGCGACCGAGCTCAAGTGGGAGTTCGATGAGGCCCTTGGTCGTTACAATGTTTCGTTTCCAGATGATCAGTAGCGGAGCCCAGTCGGGACGATCGGGGATCTAGCATTTGGGGTTGTCTTCTTTTTATTTGGATTTGACCGTAGTCGGTCTATGAGTGTATTTTGGATGATGTATGAACTTATTCATGTATTGTGTGAAGTGGCGATTGTAAGTCAACTCTCTTTATCCCATTCTTGTTCATTACATGGGATTGTGTGAAGATGACCCGTCTTGCGACAAAACCACCATGCCGTTATGCCTCTAAGTCGTGCTTCGACACGTGGGAGATATAGCCGCATCGTGGGCGTTACAAGTTGGTAATCAGAGCCATCCCCGACTTAGGAGCCCCCTGCTTGATTGTTTGTTGGCATTGTTGAGTCTAGAACAAAAAAATGTTTTGAGTCTTAGGATTATATATATCGGAGAGTAGGATTCTTTTTACTCCTCAGTCCCTTCGTCGCTCTGGTGAGGTCTCCTGACGTAGAACTTTTGACTTTCCTCTCCTCAAATTTCACTAAAAAAATTTAGGATCACGCTGGTATCTTGGAATCGTTTCGATGGTTTTGTGACGAGAACATTGTTCTTGGTGCCTCCTGACATTTAGGGGTTGTGGCAGTGTCCCGGGAGTTGAGCTCTGAGGTGTTGTCGTCACAATTTTATCGTTGCAGTTCTGGAATACCTGAGTTTTGCCGACATCGAAAATCTCTTTTATGCAGTTGTTGGTGAGATAACCTCGACGTCACCCAGTACTGGGGAGTTTGGGAGTATTGCCATAACTCGTATAATGGATGCTTTTCTAAGGTTGAGGTACACGATTTCCGAAGGTTTCTTGGTTATGTGTTGACGGATGGATACGGCTGGATGTAGGGATTGTTAGTTTGGGTGAGATATATTGCTTCCCTGTATCCCCAACACCTGATTGCATGACCAGAAAGTTTCGGGAGTTTATAGGTGGGATTCAAGTAGCTCTAGCATTTCTTCCCGCAGATATTTGGTTTGTGATTGGGTAATCCTTACCGCTTATTTGTTCCAGTTGTACCTTGTTTATTTCATTCTTCAATCTCTTATCAAGTGGCTTCTCACCTTAATGGATGTGATGTTTACTTTGGGAATTCATTAGTTCATCCTTGTTCGAATGTTTATTGTGAAGACTATATGTTGCAATTTCTATCCGTTGATTCAACTTGTCTATCTGTCTATCAAGATGCTAACGGATGTCACCCTCTTCAGGATGGCTCCGCCAACGCGTCAGAATCCGGAACGCAATGATGGGAGTCGGCAAACCCTCCACCTCCACCTCCGCCTCCGGAGGCATGGCAAACTTTGATGGCAACCACAAACGCCAACGCAAAGTTGTTGATTCAGCTGATGCAAGAGCGCAACCAAGGCCAAGGCAACCAAGGGAATCAAGGTCAAGGGAAGTTCAACCATCAGCCTCAGTTTCCTACCCTCAACCAGTTCCTTGCAAATCAGCCGAAGTCTTTCAGCTACTGTGCTGAGGCCACAGACGCCGACGATTGGCTCATGGATATCAACAAGCATTTCGAATGCAGCAATGTCAGGCCTGAGGACTATGTCAAGTTCGCTTCTTTTCAGCTCAAGGACCAAGCAGCTGATTGGTTCCAGCAATACAAGGATTCCAGAGGAGGTCGAGTGATTACTTGGAGTGATTTCTGTCGGGACTTTAAAGCTCACCAGATTCCTACCAGTGTTGTTGAGAGCAAGCGTGAGGAGTTCTGCGATCTCAAGCAAGGCAACATGTCAGTGTACGAATACAACAAGCAGTTTCAGAAACTTGCTCGCTTCGCTAAACAAGACGTTCCTGATGAAAAGAGTATGATCTATCAATTCAGAGCTGGCCTTAGAGAGGATCTGCAGTTAGCTCTCGTTCTTGTTGAGCCTACTCAGTTTGATCAATTCTATAATATGGCCCTCAAGCAAGAAGGTGCTCAGCTCAAGTGTGAGGCTTCTAAGAAGAGAATCAGGGATGCAGTTCAGTCTTCTTCTTCCTCACAAGTGGCAGCTAAGCAGCAGAAGTTCTACCTTCCTCCTCCTTCGTTTCATCAGCCTTACCAGCAGAAGAACTCAGGTGGTCGTGGATCTTCCCACCCACCCAACCCAGGTTATCAGAACAAGTCTCAGCCTCAAGCTCCAAGGTCAAATGCTCCGTATCATCGTCCGCTCTTAGAAGTGACTTGCAACAAGTGCCAGCAGAAAGGTCACTACACGAACAAATGCTTCAACCAAAGGCGCCTTCCTCCTCCTCCTCCCGTGAGGTCTTCAAGCAATGCAGTGGTCAAGCATAATCCAAAGCATGCAAAGGTGAACATGATGAATGCAGCTCAGGCAGAGGATTCTTCAGATGTGATCATGGGTAACCTTCCAGTTAACTCTATTCCTGCAAAAGTCTTGTTTGATACTGGTGCATCGCATTGTTTCATGTCAAGACCGTTTTTTGCCAAGCATGATTTCACTTCGGAATATTTGGATAGACCTCTAGCAATTGTTTCCCCGGGCAAGCACATGAGTTCTAGTTTGATGGTTCCGAATGTCGGTATCAAGATGGGCGACTATAAATTTCTGGCTAAACCAATTGTTCTTGGTGACTCGGATATTGATCTAATTCTTGGGATGGACTGGCTTTCTCAGCACAAAGCTTAACTTGATTGTGCTGCCAGGGAAATTCAATTGACACACTCTTCTGAGGATTTTATCATCTATGCCGCTCGTGATGAAACCATTCGGTTGTTTTCTCTCAATGAGAAGGGCGATCTAGATGCAATCTCTCAGATTCCAGTCGTTTGTGAGTACCAAGATGTCTTTCCAGAAGAGATTCCGGGTATGCCTCCTCATCGGCCAGTCGAGTTCGTTATCGATCTTGAGCCTGGAACTGAACCCGTTTGCAAGCGTCCTTACAATCTTGGACCCAAGGAGCTGAAGGAATTGAAGAAACATCTCGATGAACAAGAGCGTCTGGGTTTGATCAGACCGAGTTCATCTCCATGGGGTTGTGGAGTTCTTTTTGTCCAGAAGAAGGATGGCACGGACCGACTTTGCGTCGATTACCGTCCATTGAACAAGAAGACAATCAAGAACAAGTATCCACTTCCCAACATCAATGAGCTTTTCGAGCAACTCAAAGGTGCTAAAGTATTCTCCAAGCTTGACCTCCGTATGGGTTATCATCAGATTCGCATTCGTGAACAAGATATTCCCAAGACAGCATTCAGAACAAGCTATGGTTCTTATGAATATACTGTCATGTCTTTCGGCCTTGTCAATGCTCCTCCAACATTCTCTCAAATGATGAACTTCATCTTCAACCCCTACCCCAATGAGTTTGTCTTGGTGTATCTCGATGATATTTTGGTCTTCTCCAAGAATAAGTCGGATCATGCCAAACATTTGCGATTGGTGCTCGACAAGCTCAGAGAGCAACAATTCTATGCGAAGTTTTCCAAATGTGAGTTCTGGCTTGATGAAGTTCTTTATCTTGGTCACATCATCTCCGCCAAGGGCATCGCTGTTAATCCCGAGAAGGTGTCTTCAATTGTGAATTGGGAACCTCCTCAGAATGTCAAGCAGCTCCGCAGTTTTCTTGGTCTTGCAAGCTATTGCCGAAGATTCGTTGAGAACTTCTCTAAGATTGCAAAGCCTCTTTCCAACCTCCTCCAGAAGCATGTCAAGTATGTCTGGTCGCCTCAGTGTGACGTTGCTTTCAACACCCTCAAAGAGAAACTAGTCACAGCTCCTGTCTTGACTCCTCCTGATGAATCCAAACCATTCGAAGTTTTCTGTGATGCTTCTCTTCAAGGTCTCGGTGCTGTGTTAATGCAAGAGAAGGAAGTTGTGGCCTATACCTCTCGTCAGTTGAAGCCCAACAAAAAGAACTACCCCACTCATGATCTTGAGTTGGCGGTAGTTGTCCATGCTTTGATAACATGGAGACATCTCTTGTTGGGAAGGAAAGTGGACATTTTCACCGATCACAAGACTCTCAAGTATATCTTCACTCAACCCAACCTCAACCTCAGGCAAACTCGATGGGTCGAAATGATTCAAGAGTACAATCCAAGTATTGAATATACTCCTGGCAAGGCGAATGTGATTGCAGATGCTCTGAGCAGAAAGGCTTATTGCAACAACTTAATTCTCAAGCCCTATCAACCGGATATTTGTGAAGCTTTCCGCAAGATGAATCTTCAAGTTGTTCCTCAAGGCTTTCTTGCCAACCTCATAGTCTCTCCTACTTTGGAAGATCAAATTCGTGAGGCACAAATCCTAGATACCATGGTGAAGAAGGTGAAACGTGGTATCGACAAGGGCATTCTCAAATACAAGTGCTATCGCTTGGATGACAAAGATACTCTTTTCTTCGAGGATCGAATTGTGGTTCCAAAAGGCGATCTGAGAAAAGTCATCATGAATGAGGCACACAATTTCCTCCTATCCATTCATCCTGGAAGTACGAAGATGTACCATGACCTCAAGCAGTCGTATCGGTGGACTCGAATGAAGCGAGAGATTGCTCAATTCGTGAATGAATGTGATGTCTGCAGAAGGGTGAAAGCAGAACACCAAAGACCAGCTGATCTCAACCTCTTGATATTCCGGAATGGAAGTTTGATCATATCGAGATGGACTTCGTGACTGGATTTCCTAAGTCCAAGTGTGGAAATGATGCTATCTTCGTTGTCATTGACAAGCTTTGGCTCATTTTCTTCCTATCAAAGAATCTATCACAGCAGCTCAGCTGGCAGAGCTATACACCTCCAGAATTGTCTCCTTGCACGGTATTCCACAATTGATTTCTTTAGACCATGGAAGCATCTTCACTTCTAAGTTCTGGGACTCCTTTCAGAAGGCCATGGGCACCAACATTCATTTCAGCACAGCTTTCCATCCTCAAACTAGTGGCCAAGTCGAGCGAGTCAATCAAATCCTCGAAGACATGCTCAGAGCTTGTGTCATTTCCTTCGGTATGAAGTGGGAAGATTGTCTTCCTTATGCCGAGTTCTCCTACAACAACAGCTTCCAAGCGAGTTCGGGAAAGGCCCCATTCGAAATTCTCTATGGCAGGAAGTGTCGTACTCCTCTCAATTGGTCCGAGACAGGTGAACGCCAGCTTCTTGGCAACAACTTGATCACAGAAGCCGAACAAATGTGCAAAGTAATTCGTGAGAATCTCAAAGCCGTGCAATCGCGCCAGAAGAGCTATTATGATGACAAGCACCATGATGTGGCTTTTGAAATCGGAGACCATGTCTACCTCCGCGTCTCTCCAATAAAAGGCACTCGTCGCTTCGGTATCAAAGGGAAGCTTGCCCCTAGATACGTGGGTCCTTTCAAGATCATTGGCAAAAGAGGCGATCTCGCCTATCAACTTGAGCTTCCGTCCAATTTTGCAAACGTGCACGATGTGTTTCACGTGTCACAGCTTCGCAAGTGCTTCAAGACTCCTGAGCGCACTATCAACTTTGAAGAAATCGACCTAAGATCTCTCTTATCATGAGCACCCCGTTGCTATTCTTGAAGAAACAGAGCGCAAGACTCGCAACAAGTCTATCAAATTCCTGAAAGTGAAGTGGTCACACCATTCCGACCGAGAAGCCACCTGGGAGCGCGAGGATCACCTCTGTTCCGAATATCCGGAGTTCTTTCAGTCCTAGATCTCGGGACGAGATCCTCTTGTAGTGGTGGAGTGTTGTAACACCCCGGATGTAACTTTCCATAACTGTAATTCCAACTCTTGCCATTTTCGGCTATGTGCTATGATATTCCCTCCGTGGTTGGGTTTTTGTCTTTTGTTTTGATTTTTGCTCATGTCATGCATCTCATATCATGTCATCATGTGCATCTCATTTGCATACGTGTTTGTCTCATGCATCCGAGCATTTTCCCCGTTGTCCGTTTTGTAATCCGACACTCTCACGTGCACCGGCGCACCCCTCTCGTCTCTTTTCGTGTGCGGGTGTTAAACGTTCTCGGAATGGAACGAGGCTTGCCAAGTGGCCTTGGTACACCACCGGTAGACCACCTGTCAAGTTTTGAGTCATTTGGAGCTCGTTTGATACTCCAACGGTTAACCGCATAACCGCAAAGGCCTCTTTTGAGTTGCAGCCCAACACCCCTCCAAAACAGCCCAATAACCCATCTAAGTCACTTCCATGCTCTCCGTCATCGGATCACGCTCGTGTGGGCGAAAACCGCACTCCATTTGGAGCCTCCTAGCTCCCTCTACCCATAAAAACACCTCCCCCTTCGAAATTTCGGATCATTTCCACCCTAACCCTAGCCCCGCTCCTCTCCCCGCCGCCGGACACGTCCGGATCGGGCCGGACGCGTCCGCCG
>NC_041391.1:374435511-374456575 GCF_002162155.2 Triticum dicoccoides | reverse complement strand
GCCTCCGCCTCGCCGCCCCGGCGCACAAGCGCCGTCGCCCGTCGTCCCGACCGCCGCCTCGCCCCCGCAGCCTCCCCGACCTCTTCTCCGGCGAGCCTCCGGCCAACTCGGCTTCCGTGTGAGCCAGATCGGATCTAGAACCCTAGGGTTGACTTCTTTCTCCCCCGAAATCCACTAAGTCATTTTTCTGTCAGTATTTTGTTGCATGTTCCTCGCACCATAACTGTGCACCCGTGGCTCCGTTTTGGGTGTGCAGCATACCGATTTGTTCGCCTCAATGAGCAAATCATTTCTTCTCATTGCATCATTTTCATTTGAGCTCATCTTGATGCCCGAAATGCTGTTGGAAGAGGGCTATGCGATGTTAGTTTCAGATTCTTATCAGAACATGCACTTTTGTCATTTTTGCCATGATTGATGTGTGCATCTTATGAACTTGAGCCCTACATATGTTTTGAACTATGCCATGCCAGCTTTACAGGGGTGTATGCCATGTATTTTTGTGATCAATGTGGTGACTAGCACAAGCATGCAAACTAGGCCTCGTGATGTTGCTGATTTTAGTCCCTGATCTGCTGTTATTTTTATGCCATGTAAACTTGATGCTACAAAGAGATCCATGCTTATTTTGAGATACTTCAGTAAGGGTGTTTTGAACATATGGTTATGCTCTATCCATTCATGCCCCTGTTTGAAATTATGTAGTAGTCTAGCATGTCATTTTCGTGCTCTACTTTTGCTACAAAATGTTTCCTGGTAGATTGTTTACATGTTATTCAATTTTGCCAAGGTTGTTGTAGTTGATCCGTGTATGCTATGATGTTGTTCTTGCCATGTATAGCTTCTATGCCATGTCTTCTTGATGGATGTATGCTTAGTTTATCATGAAATGCTCTTTAGTGAGTGCATCGAGCTCACGAAGGTGCCTTCGTAATTCTGTCAATGCCATGCTCTGTTTCCTGAATCTGTTAACGAAACTTGCTATGTTTACATGGGTGCCATCATTTTTTCTGATCCTTTTTGGCTCATGGTCAGTAAGGGACTTTTGTTCTATGCTTTGAGTAGAATCATGTCATGCCTTGTTTTTCTATTATAAGTTCATGTAGCATGTTGTTTCCTTGATCTGAACATTGCTACCTGATGCTGTTTATGCCATGTCAAACCTGATATCTTTTGCACTTTTCCCATGCTTGTTTGAACCTGTTATGGTGTGATTTAGCCGTAGCTCAGTGTTCCTCTTTTGTCAAGCATCTCCTGTAGATCACTACCATATGCTTTGTTTTTATGTTGGAATGATGTAGCATGTTTCTTGTTGCATGCTAAGTAGCATCGTGCTGCTAATCGCAGATTTGTGTCATTCTTGTTTTGCTTGCCATTTGCAAACCGTGCATCCGATTCCGGTGATCTTTATATCGATTTCAACCAAAATCATCTCATCTTTCCAGTGGCATACTTGGTTTGCCAAGTTGATGCCTCGTTCATCATTTCCCTTCCGGAGCACGCATATGCATTGCATATCACATCTCGCATATCATGTCATGTATTGCATCATGTTGCTTGTGCATTGCTCCATGTTTGATTGTGGTTCCATTGCTTGTGTTCTTGCTTTGGGTAGAGCCGGGAGACGAGTACGTGAACGAGGAACCTGTTGAGAACGCTTACGAGGATAGAGCCTTCGACAACCCTGAGAACTTTGCAGGCAAGATGACCATACCTTCGATATCACTTCTATCTTTGCTTTGCTAGTTGCTCGCTCTATCGTTATGTTAGCTCTACCTGCCATTGTTTATCATGCCTCCCATATTGCCATGTCAAACCTCTAACCATCCTGTCCTAGCAAACCGTTGTTTGGCTATGTCACCACTTTTGCTCAGCCCCTCTTATAGCGTTGCTAGTTGCAGGTGAAGATGAAGTTTGTTCCTTGTTGGAACATGGATACTTTGGGTTATCACAATATCTCTTGTTTAATTAATGCACCTTATATACTTGGTAAAGGGTGGAAGGCTCGGCCTTATGCCTGGTGTTTTGTTCCACTCTTGCCACCCTAGTTTCCTTCATACCGGTGTTATGTTCCTTGATTTTGCGTTCCTTACGCGGTTGGGTGATTTATGGGACCCCCTTGACAGTTCGCTTTGAATAAAACTCCTCCAGCAAGGCCCAACCTTGGTTTTACCATTTGCCACCTATACCTTTTTCCCTTGGATTTTCGCGATCCCGAGGGTCATCTTTATTTTAGCCCCCCTCCCGGGCCAGTGCTCCTTCGAGTGTTGGTCCGAACCGGGCAGACTGCGGGGCCACCACGGGGCAACTCGAGGACTGGTTTTACTTGTAGGCTGACCTATCCGTTGTGCCCTGAGAATGAGATATGTGCAGCTCCTATCGGGATTTGTCGGCACATCGGGCGGCTTTGCTGGTCTAGTTTTACCATTGTCGAAATGTCTTGCGAACCGGGATTCCGAGACTGATCGGGTCTTCCCGGGAGAAGGTATATCCTTCGTTGACCGTGAGAGCTTATGATGGGCTAAGTTGGGACACCCCTGCAGGGTATTATCTTTCGAAAGTTGTGCCTGCGGTTATGAGGCAGATGGGAATTTGTTAATGTCCGGTTGTAGATAACTTGACACTTGACTTCATTAAAATACATCAACCGCGTGTGTAGCCGTGATGGTCTCTTCTCGGCGGAGTCCGGGAAGTGAACACGGTTTGGGTAATGTTTGACGTAAGTAGTTTCAGGATCACTTCTTGATCGCTTCTAGCTTCTCGACCGATGCGTTGCTTCTCTTCTCGCTCTCACTTGCGTATGTTAGCCACCATATATGCTTAGCGCTTGCTGCAGCTCCACCATATTACCCTTTCCTACCTATGAGCTTAAATAGTCTTGATCTCGCAGGTGCGAGATTGCTGAGTCCCCGTGACTCACATATTCTACCAAAACAGATGCAGGTGCCGAGGATACCAGCGCAGATGGCGCGACTGAGCTCAAGTGGGAGTTTGATGAGGCCCTTGGTCGTTACTATGTTTCGTTTCCAGATGATCAGTAGCGGAGCCCAGTCGGGACGATCGGGGATCTAGCATTTGGGGTTGTCTTCTTTTTATTTGGATTTGACCATAGTCGGTCTATGAGTGTATTTTGGATGATGTATGAACTTATTCATGTATTATGTGAAGTGGCGATTGTAAGCCAACTCTCTTTATCCCATTCTTGTTCATTACATGGGATTGTGTGAAGATGACCCTTCTTGCGACAAAACCACCATGCGGTTATGCCTCTAAGTCGTGCTTCGACACGTGGGAGATATAGCCGCATCGTAGGCGTTACAATGTGCTTGGTCTTCTTGTGAAACCTGGGCTCCTTGGCAAGGGCAGTAGCTCTTGTGTTGTCCCAGAAGAGTTTGATCGGCCCCGACGCATTGGGTATGACTCCTAGGTCGGTGATGAACTCCTTCACCCAAATTGCTTCATGCGCTGCCTCCGAGGCTGCCATGTACTCCGCTTCACATGTAGATCCCGCCACGACGCTCTGCTTGCAGCTGCACCAGCTTACTGCTCCACCATTCAACATATACACGTATCCGGTTTGTGACTTAGAGTCATCCAGATCTGTGTCGAAGCTAGCGTCAACGTAACCCTTTATGACGAGCTCTTCGTCACCTCCATAAATGAGAGACATGTCCTTTGTCCTTTTCAGGTACTTCAGGATATTCTTGACCGCTGTCCAGTGTTCCTTGCCGGGATTACTTTGGTACATACCTACCAAAATTACGGCAAGGTTTACATCAGGTCTGGTACACAGCATGGCATACATAATAGATCCTATGGCTGAAGCATAGGGGATGACACTCATCTCTTCTTTATCTTTTGTCGTGGTCGGGCATTGAGCCGAGCTCAATCTCACACCTTGCAATACAGGCAAGAACCCTTTCTTGGACTGATCCATTTTGAACTTCTTCAAAATCTTATCAAGGTATGTGCTTTGTGAAAGACCTATGAGGCGTCTCGATCTATCCCTATAGATCTTGATGCCCAATATGTAAGCAGCTTCTCCAAGGTCCTTCATTGAAAAACACTTATTCAAGTAGGACTTAATGCTGTCCAAAAGTTCTATATCATTTCCCATCAAGAGTATGTCATCTACATATAATATGAGAAATGCTACAGAGCTCCCACTCACTTTCTTGTAAACGCAGGCTTCTCCATAAGTCTGCATAAACCCAAACGCTTTGATCATCTCATCAAAGCGAATGTTCCAACTCCGAGATGCTTGCACCAGCCCATAAATGGATCGCTGGAGCTTGCATACTTTGTTAGCATTCTTAGGATCGGCAAAACCCTCCGGCTGCATCATATACAGTTCTTCCTTAAGATGCCCGTTAAGGAATGCCGTTTTGACGTCCATCTGCCATATCTCATAATCATAGTATGCGGCAATTCCTAACATGATTCGGACAGACTTCAGCTTCGCTACGGGAGAGAATGTCTCATCATAATCAACCCCTTGAACTTGTCGATAACCCTTAGCGACAAGTCGAGCTTTATAGATGGTAACATTACCATCCGCGTCCGTCTTCTTCTTAAAGATCCATTTGTTTTCTATCGCTCGCCGATCATCGGGCAAGTCTGTCAAAGTCCATACTTTGTTTTCATACATGGATTCTATCTCGGATTGCATGGCTTCAAGCCATTTGTTGGAATCTGGGCCCGCCATCGCTTCTTCATAGTTCGAAGGTTCACCGTTGTCTAGCAACATGATTTCTAGGACAGGGTTGCCATACCACTCTGGTGTGGAACGTGTCCTTGTGGACCTACGAAGTTCAGTAGCAACTTGATCCAAAGTACCTTGATCATTACCATTAATTTCCTCTCCAGATGGTGTAGGCACCACAGGAACATTTTCCTGAGCTGCACTACTTTCTGGTTCAAGAGGTAGTACTTCATCAAGTTCTACTTTCCTCCCACTTACTTCTTTTGAGAGAAACTCTTTTTCTAGAAAGGATCCGTTCTTGGCAACAAAGATCTTGCCCTCGGATCTTAAGTAGAAGGTATACCCAATGGTTTCCTTGGGGTATCCTATGAGGACGCATTTTTCCGACTTGGGTTCGAGCTTTTCAGGTTGAAGTTTCTTGACATAAGCATCGCATCCCCAAACTTTTAGAAATGACAGCTTAGGTTTCTTCCCAAACCATAATTCATACGGTGTCGTCTCAACGGATTTAGATGGAGCCCTATTTAAAGTGAATGTAGCTGTCTCTAGAGCATATCCCCAAAATGATAGCGGTAAATCAGTAAGTGACATCATAGATCGCACCATATCCAATAGAGTGCGATTACGATGTTCGGACAAACCATTTCGCTGAGATGTTCCAGGCGGCGTGAGTTGTGAAACGATTCCACATTTCCTTAAGTGCGTGCCAAATTCGTGACTTAAATATTCTCCCCCACGATCTGATCGTAGGAATTTTATCTTTCGGTCATGTTGATTCTCTACCTCATTCTGAAATTCCTTGAACTTTTCAAAGGCCTCAGACTTGTGCTTCATCAAGTAGACAAACCCATATCTACTCAAGTCATCAGTGAGAGTGAGAACATAACGATATCCTCCGCGAGCCTCAACGCTCATTGGACCGCACACATCAGTATGTATGATTTCGAACAAGTTGGTTACCCGCTCCATTGTTCCGGAGAACGGAGTATTGGTCATCTTGCCCATGAGGCATGGCTCGCATGTGTCAAATGATTCATAATCTAGAGACTCTAAAAGTCCATCAGCATGGAGCTTCTTCATGCGCTTGACACCAATGTGACCAAGGCGGCAGTGCCACAAGTATGTGGGACTATCATTATCAACTTTACATCTTTTGGTATTCACACTATGAATATGTGTAACATTACGCTCGAGATTCATTAAGAATAAACCATTGACCATCGGGGCATGACCATAAAACATATCTCTCATATAAATAGAACAACCATTATTCTCGGATTTAAATGAGTAGCCATCTCGTATCAAACGAGATCCAGATACAATGTTCATGCTCAAACTTGGCACTAAATAACAATTATTGAGGTTTAAAACTAATCCCGTAGGTAAATGCAGAGGTAGCGTGCCGACGGCGATCACATCGACCTTGGAACCATTCCCGACGCGCATCGTCACCTCGTCCTTCGCCAGTCTCCGCTTATTCCGCAGCTCCTGCTGTGAGTTACAAATGTGAGCAATGGCACCGGTATCAAATACCCAGGAGTTACTACGAGTACTGGTAAGGTACACATCAATTACATGTATATCACATATACCTTTAGTGTTGTCGGCCTTCTTATCTGCTAAGTATTTGGGGCAGTTCCGCTTCCAGTGACCCTTCCCTTTGCAATAAAAGCACTCAGTTTCAGGCTTGGGTCCATTCTTTGACTTCTTCCCGGCAACTGGCTTACCGGGCGCGGCAACATCCTTGCCATCCTTCTTGAAGTTCTTCTTACCCTTGCCCTTCTTGAACTTGGTGGTTTTATTGACCATCAACACTTGATGTTCTTTCTTGATTTCTACCTCTGCCGACTTCAGCATTGAAAATACTTCAGGAATAGTTTTCACCATCCCCTGCATATTGTAGTTCATCATAAAGCTCTTGTAGCTCGGTGGGAGCGACTGAAGGATTCTGCCAATGACCGCCTCGTCCGGGAGGTTAATGTCCAGCTGGGACAGGCGGTTGTGCAACCCAGACATTTTGAGTATGTGCTCACTGACAGAACTATTTTCCTCCATCTTACAACTGTAGAACTTGTCGGAGACTTCATATCTCTCGACCCGGGCATGAGCTTGGAAAACCATTTTCAGCTCCTCGAACATCTCATATGCTCCGTGTTGCTCAAAACGCTTTTGGAGCCCCGGTTCTAGGCTGTAAAGCATGCCGCACTGAACGAGGGAGTAATCATCAGCATGTGACTACCAAGCGTTCATAACGTCTTGGTTCTCTAGGATGGGTGCTTCACCTAGCGGTCTTTCTAGGACATATGCTTTCTTGGCAGCTATGAGGATGATCCTCAGGTTCCGGACCCAGTCCATATAGTTGCTGCCATCATCTTTCAACTTGGTTTTCTCTAGGAACGCGTTGAAGTTCATGTTGACATGAGCGTTGGCCATTTGATCTACAAGACATATTTGCAAAGGTTTTAGACTAAGTTAATGATAATTAAGTTCATCTAATCAAATTATCTAATGAACTCCCACTCAGATTAGACATCCCTCTAGTCATCTAAGTGTTACACGATCCGAGTCGACTAGGTCGTGTCCGATCATCACGTGAGACGGACTAGTCATCATCGGTGAACATCTCCATGTTGATCGTATCTTCCATACGAATCATGTTCGACCTTTCGGTCTCTGTGTTCCGAGGCCATGTCTGTACATGCTAGGCTCGTCAAGTTAACCCTAAGTGTTTTTGCATGTGTAAAACTATCTTACACCCGTTGTATGTGAATGTAAGAATCTATCACACCCGATCATCACGTGGTGCTTTGAAACGACGAACTTTAGCAACGGCGCACAGTTAGGGGAGAACACTTTCTTGAATTTTTTTTATAAGGGATCATCTTATTTACTATCGTCGTTCTAAGTAAACAAGATGCATAAACATAATAAACATCACATGCAATTATATAGTAGTGACATGATATGGCCAATATCATATAGCTCCTTTGATCTCCATCTTCGGGGCTCCATGATCATCTTCATCACCGGCATGACACCATGATCTCCATCATCGTGTCTCCATGAAGTTGCTCGCCAACTATTACTTCTACTACTATGGCTAACGTTTTAGCAATAAAGTAAAGTAATTACATGGCGTTAAATCATTGACACGCAGGTCATACAATAATTAAGACAACTCCTATGGCTCTTGCCGGTTGTCATACTCATCGACATGCAAGTCGTGATTCCTATTACAAGAACATGATCTCATACATCACAATATATCATTCATCATTCATCACAACTTTTGGCCATATCACATCACAAGGCAGTTGCTGCAAAAACATGTTAGACGTCCTCTAATTGTTGTTGCATCTTTTACGTGGCTGCAATAGGGTTCTAGCAAGAACGTTTTCTTACCTACGAAAAAGCCACAACGTGATTTGTCAACTTCTATTTACCCTTCATAAGGACCCTTTTCATCGAATCCGCTCCAACTAAAGTGGGAGAGACAGACACCCGCTAGCCACCTTATGCAACTAGTGCATGTCAGTCAGTGGAACCTGTCTCACGTAAGCGTACGTGTAAGGTCGGTCCGGGCCGCTTCATCCCACAATACCTCTGAAGCAAAATAAGACTAGTAGCGGCAAGAAAGTTGACAACATCTACGCCCACAACAAATTTGTGTTCTACTCATGCAATAGAGAACTACGCATAGACCTAGCTCATGATGCCACTGTTGGGGAACGTTGCATAAAATAAAAAAATTCCTACGTTCACCAAGATCAATCTATGAGTTCATCTAGCAACGAGAGAGGGGAGTGCATCTACATACCCTTGTAGATCGCGAGCGGAAGCATTCAGGAGAACGGGGTTGAGGGAGTTGTACTCGTCGTGATCCAAATCACCGATGACCAAGTGCCGAACGTACAGCACCTCCGCGTTCAACACACGTACGGAGAGGATGACGTCTCCCGCACCTTTATCCAGCAAGGAGGAGGGAGAGGTTGATGAAGATCCAGCGGCACGACGGCGTGGTGGTGGATGCAGGAGAGTTCCGGCAGAGCTTCGCCGAGCTTCTGCGAGAGGGAGAGGTGTAGCAGGGGAGAGGGATGTGCCAAGACTTCAGGGTGCGGCTGCCCTCCCTCCCCCCCTCCTTTATATAGGCCCCCAGGGGGGCGCCGGCCCTAGAGATGGGATCTGTAGGGGGGCGGCGGCCAAGGGGGGTGGAGTGCCCCCCAAGGCAAGTGGAGGCGCCCCCTCCCCTAGGGTTCCCAACCCTAGGCGCAGAGGGGGGCCCAGGGGGGCGCACCAGCCCACCAGGGGCTGGTCCCCTCCCCACTTCAGCCCACGGGGCCCTCCAGGATAGGTGGCCCCACCCGGTGGACCCCCGGGACCCTTCAGGTGGTCCCGGTACAATACCGGTGACCCCCAAAACTCTCCCGATGGCCAAAACTGCACTTCCTATATATTATTCTTTACCTCCGGACCATTCTGGAACTCCTCGTGACGTCCGGGATCTCATCCGGGACTCCGAACAACTTTCGGTTTCCTGCATACTCATATCTCTACAACCCTAGCGTCACCGAACCTTAAGTGTGTAGACCCTACGGGTTCGGGAGACACGTAGACATGACCGAGACGGCTCTTCGGTCAATAACCAACAGCGGGATCTGGATACCCATGTTGGCTCCCACATGCTCCTCGATGATCTCATCGGATGAACCACGATGTCGAGGATTCAATCAACCCCGTATACAATTCCCTTTGTCAATCGGTACGTTACTTGCCCGAGACTCGATCGTTGGTATCCCGATACCTCGTTCAGTCTCGTTACCGGCAAGTCACTTTACTCGTACCATAATGCATGATCCCGTGACCAGAGACTTGGTCACTTTGAGCTCATTATGATGATGCATTACCGAGTGGGCCCAGAGATACCTCTCCGTCATACGGAGTGACAAATCCCAGTCTCGATCCGTGTCAATCCAACAGACACTTTCGGAGATACCTGTAGTGCACCTTTATAGTCACCCAGTTACGTTGTGACGTTTGGTACACCCAAAGCACTCCTACGGTATCCGGGAGTTACACGATCTCATGGTCTAAGGAAAAGATACTTGACATTGGAAAAGCTCTAGCAAAACGAACTACATGATCTTGTGTTATGCTTAGGATTGGGTCTTGTCCATCACATCATTCTCCTAATGATGTGATCCCGTTATCAACGACATCTAATGTCCATAGTCAGGAAACCATGACTATCTGTTGATCAACGAGCTAGTCAACTAGAGGCTTACTAGGGACATATTATGGTCTATGTATTCACACGTGTATTACGATTTCCGGATAATACAATTATAGCATGAATAAAGACAATTATCATGAACAAGGAAATATAATAATAATCCTTTTATTGTTGCCTCTAGGGCATATTTCCAACAGCTGCTTGCTCACGCCCCCGAGTGGGGCTCCACCAAGCTCACTCACCCTCGAGCGAGGCCTGTCCTAGAGAAGGTAGAGTCACACATGAAGGTAGATCAGCTGACGGGGGCGATGATCGTGAAGGAGTTCCTGACGCATCACCTTGCGCCGCTCCAGTCGCACTCGAAGCCCTTGTGGGAGTACCAAGGCGCGGGGGATGCAATGTGATTCATGTTGGTGAGTAATTATGCTTTAGTAAGAATATTGGTGTTAATGTTTGTGATTCCCTATGCAAGCACGAAAGTCAATAGTTATGCAATGGAATTATATCCTTGCATTATTCGGTGTTAGTTATGCTCAATTCTCGCTTATGTGAATTTTCGTTTCTTGGTTGGATGCTTCTCAATCTATTTGCTAGCCTTCATTTGTACTAAGTGGGAATACTACTTGTGCATCCAAAATCCTTAACCCAGTTTTGCCATATGAGTCCACTATACCTACCTATATGTGGTATTTCTGTGTCGTTCTAAGTAAATTTGTATGTGCCATCTCTAAATTGTCAAAATGAATTTCCTTTTTGTGTGCTCATACCGCTCATGAAGCGGCAGGGGTGGCCAATATTTTCCATGCTAGATGTGTTATTCTTAAGATGAGTGTTTATTCACTTGTCATTGCATGAGAGTATGGCGGTAATAGGGATGCCCAGTCCCGAAATGAAAAAGAAATTTACTTTATGTTGTAAAATAATAAATTCCTTGGAAAGTGTTGGTATGGACGGTACCCGTGGATACGGCTAGCCGTGGTGTGAAAGTATGGTGGAAAAAGGAATAAACTTTATTTAATGTTTGGGAACAGCCTATTATATATCTAGCATGGAAAGTGTTGGAAATTACTCGGTTGTTTTCGTTGACGGGAAAAGTATGCCTCCCAAAATATTTTTCTCTCTCAATTTAAGCTTTGAGCTCTGGCACCTCTACAAATCTCGGATTCCCTCTACGAAGGGCCTATCTATTTACTTTATGCAATTTATATTTTTATTTGAGTCTCCATCTTCTCTTATAAAGCACCAACTAGGAAGCATTGTGTTCATACTTGAGCATTGGATGTAGCTAATATGCGATTGTGTTTCGTGAATGGATCAATGATTGAGCATGATGGGCTAGGGATAACTTTCTTTAGTGTTGATATTTTGAAAGACATGGTTGCTTATTGATATGCTTGAGTATTAATCTTCATGTCAAAACTAGACTATTGCTTTGAACCATATAAGAGTCCAAATGTCCATGCTACAAAAGAAAAGAATATGTGATGAACATGTTAGGCATCATTCCACACCAAAAAATCTGTTTTTATCATTTACCTACTTGAGGACGAGCAAGAATTAAGCTTGGGGATGCTGATACGTCTCCAACGTATCTATAATTTTTTTATTGTCCCATGTTATTATATTATCAATCTTGGATGTTTTACAATCATTTTATAGCAACTTTATATCATTTTTTGTAACTAACCTATTGACATAGTGCCAGTTGCTATTTTTTGCTTATTTTTTACTTCGTAGAATATCCCTATCAAACGAAGTCCAAACGCAGTGAAACTTTTTGGAGATTTTTTTGGATCAGAAGACAACTTGGGAGCCAAGGAAGCACCTAGGGGGAGGCCCGTAGGGACCACAAGACACGAGGGCGTGCCAAAAGCCCGGGCGTGCCCTGGTGGGTTGTAGGGCCCACGGGGGTCTCCTCCACCTCCTCTCAGCTCTATAAATACCCAAATATTCCGAAAACCCTAGGGGGGTCGACAAAAAAACAATTCCAGACGCCGAAAGTTCCAGAACCACGAGATCCAATCTAGAGCCCTATTCAGCACTCTGCCGGAGGGGAACACAATCACGGAGTTCATCATCCTCATTGGTGCTCCTCCGATGATGCGTGAGTAGTTCACCATAGACATACGGGTCCGCTGGCAGTAGCTAGATGGTTTCTTCTCTCTTTTTGATTCTCAATACAATTGTCTCTTGGGGATCTATTTGATGTAATGACTTTTGCGGTGTGTTTGTTGGGACCCCATGAAGTTCGAGTTTATGAGTACATCTTTATCCATGAATATTATTTGAGTCTTCTTTGGTCTCTTATATGCATGATTATTTATAGCCTCGTATTTCTTCTCTGAATCTTTGGTTTAGTTAGGCCAACTAGATTGATTTTTCTTGCAATGGGAAGAGGTACTTTGTGATGGGTTCGATCTTGCGGTGTCCTCTCCCAGTGAGAGAAGGGGCAGCGAGGCACGCATGTATCGTTGCTATTAGGGATAACAAGATGGGGGCTATTCCTACATGAATATATCTTGTGTACATCATGTCATCGTTCTTATTGCAATACTCCGTTTCTCCATGAACTTAATACACTAGATGCATGCTGGATAGCGGCCGGTGTGTGGAGTAATAGTAGTAGATGCAGGCAGGAGTCGGTCATGATGCCTATATATTGATAATTGCCTTGGATATCTTCATAATTATCTGTTCTTCTATCAATTGCCAACAGTAATTTTTTTACCCACCGTGCACTATTTCTCGAGAGAAGCCACTAGTGAAATCTACGGCCCCCGGGTCTATCTTTTATCATATTTGCTTTCTGATCTATTTTTTCCTGCATTATTTTTCAGATCTATTATTCCAAAAACCCAAAAATACGTTGTTGTAGTTTTTCTTTACTTATTTTATTTTGTGTTTTTGCGAGATCTATTTACCCAAACTCAAACAAACCAATCTATCTTTTTCCCGAGGAGCGATTGACAACCCCTCTTACGCTTCGGGTTGCAAGTATTTGTTCTTTGTGTGCAGGTATCGTTTTCATAGTGTTGCTTGGTTCTCCTACTGGATTGATACCTTGTTTCACAACTGGGGGAAATACTTACCATAGCTATGCTGCATCATCCCTTCCTCTTTGGGGAAATACCGACGTAGTCTAGCCACGTCAGTCATGTTGCACAATTCAGTAAAATTATGCAAGTGCATATCGACATCTTCAGAAGCAAAGCCTGCAAATTGGTCATGTTGAACCATAGAGACTAGGTTCGGTTTTATCTCATACTCACGGCTAGCAACATCAGGTTGTGCTATAGGTCCACGCATAAAGGTATTTCTAGGAGTAGCAAGACTTCCAAGATTATGAGCCATGGTAATATTTTTGAGATTTCAACTGACAAGACTCGTAACAAAAAGATAAACTAAAATCTAAAACAAATATTGAAACTAAACTTTTAACGAAAACTCTAAACACAAAGACTAGGCACACAAAGTCTCCCTCACAACGGTGCTAGAAAAAGGTTTGATTGCTTCCTTTGGTGATCCGAAATTGGAGCAAAAAGGATTCACGCTTTTTCCCAGAGGTGTGCCTGAGTTATCGAACCCACGGGAGGAGGACGCACTTTAAGCTAGGGTCTCAGACAAGCTTTTGCTAAGGATTAATTCCATCTTTTAACTGGATCATAAATCAAACTTGACACTACAAACACTTATAATAAACATAGGTACGTGTATGAGGTCTTAATGCTTACAATCATATATTTGTGGAGGGGCTAGATATGATCTTAATATATGCGCTGGAAGTCATCCATCGAGATGTGCTTGTTACGAACCGAAGCGTGGGATGTGTCCAAAATATGTCTTGACCGGCACATTTCCTGCATCAAGAGCCAGTTGTCCAATCGAATGACCTATCCATTTCTCGGGGTTACCTCGATAATTAAGATTGCAATAATCAGACAAAAGCATTGGGTGTCTAATGATTACACCTCTTGAATCCCCATAGATAGGATCTGTGTTACTGTACTAAACCTTTCTATCACTAGTATTTGGAATAACACTTCATGGCCTCCCTGCCCTAGCCTCTTCGTTGCTCGTTCTCCATGATCCTGGGTACCTAGAGGGATGAAGAACGCGAACAAGACAAGATACAACTACGAAACAATTTTATTTCAGACATATAAACGTTCATTCAAAGCACTTCCATTGACCCCCCCCCCCCAAAAAAATACATCGGGTTGCAAGGCCCTTGCCTCAACCCATTCCTTACCGGACTACTCACACATGGAGATCAGATCACACGAAGAACACATCATGAAGGTAGATTGATTGATAATATGTCTTACAATGGAGATGACGTGTGTGATACAAGATTACAAGTATGACTAGAGGAGGAAGAATTATGGTGGAGATAGAGATGGTGGCTATGGAGATGGGAAATGGCAATGGTTAGGGTTGATGAAGATGGGATGAAGATGACTCTAGTATGACTAGAGGAGGAAGAACTATGGTGGAGATGGACATGGTGGCTATGGAGATGGGAACGGCGGTGGTTAGGGTTGATGAATATGGGATGAAGATGACCCTCTATCTTGTGGTTCTGCGGCTCCCCTATTAACATTTCGTCCTCGACCCCTTTATAAAGTATGTTCAGGTGGACGAGAAGCATCGATTTCCAAGCCATGCGACCGCTCATGTGAGCGAGCCCGGTTGCATGGAACACCATCTTTTACTTTTTTTCTTCTGGTGCACCTCCACTTGATTTCTTCTATCTCCTCATTTACTCCTTTCCTTGTTATGGCTTGATTTCGTCCATAAATATCCCATTTCCTCTGGAAACAAAATAAAAGAAAGGAATTTTGGAATCCTATCCATTCATTAGTCATTAGTGGAAATATCAGAGTGAGTATCTCAGTTTTAGTGGAATATATTAGTTTAAACTTGGGTTAGAGGAGTGTAAAAATAACACTCATCAGGCATTATGGAGGTAGATGGGAATTGGATGAGGTTTCTTATCTAACCATTATATTCTGGGATTGATGTTGCTATGATTTTGTTATGCTTAATGCTTGTCACTAGGGCCCGAGTGCCGTGATTTCTGATCTGAGCCCTCTATGTTTGAATGAATATATTTGTCTTCTTGATCTTACTTGCAAGTTGTTTGCACATGCTATCGTTCTAAACCCTAGACCCCAAGGTAACAATAATTGGGATATCGACAGGGATGACTTTAACTTGAGGATTATATTCACTATGTGCTAATGTGTTGCTCTGGTTCTCTATTAAAAGGGAAAACAGAGCGCCTTAATTACCTGTAGTTTTCATTAGGCCCCCACTACCACATGTGAGCGGGATAAAAGATGTTATGCAAGTTCTTATCGCAAGTAAGTATGACTATTTACGGAATGCATGCCTACATATAATTGATGAATTGGAGCTAATTTGTTATCACTCTAGGTTATGACCATTGCATATTGAATTTCATCTGAAACAAGCCATCGCTTACACCATGCCTACGTTTTCCTACTACTATTACTTCTGTTACAACAACTACTGCCTTACTCTGCTACTACTCTGCAAACTTGTTATTGTTTCTGCTACTATTTCTCTATCACTACTGCTATCATATTAGTGTGCTAATAATAAATTGCCTTGAGCAAATTATCTCTCCAGGTGTGGTTGAATTGACAACTCAACTACTAAGGCTTATAAATATTCTTTGACTCCCCTTATGTCGAATTAATATATTTGGGTTGAAATACTTCCCTCAAAAATTATTGCGTTCCCCTATACCTTTGAGTCATCATGTTTCGCTCCAATGCTTGTAGTCACCGGTAAGTGGTCTACAACATGGATGCATTTTTTTGTTATTTTCAGTGTTCCGTATACTACGATGACAAATGATGACATAGTAGACATTTTTCTTGCAAAAAAGAGCAAGTTGCATGTCGTCTATAGCCAATTTAATATCCAGCTTGTACAGTAGTTAGTCACAGAGATGTGCGAAAATACCCAATAGATCATGGTGCCAAGCGGGGATGACGTCTTGCCAAGATTTGTGTTGTACACATATACATGGAAGCATGTATAATTTGTCTAGAGTATTTAATATATTTTTTTATTGACCTTCGTATATCACAAGCAAATTAAAAAACCCAGGCCGACATGTTGACAAACCAAGACGCGGCTCAAAGTCATAGTGGGGGTAACATGCATACTCAAGCAATGGCAATTAGGCATACTAGTGACATGGCATAGTATTAAATGACGAAAGAGATGGGGATAGTAACATATTGTAGATTTAAATACATTGAAGGTCCTAAAAGTTTATGCATAGTGTCACTTCAGCCCTATTTCTTTCAAAATGCACCTTTAGGTCATAATTCTATAGTAAGAGGTTCACCCGATGTCCCTTTTTGCATGAGCACTCACTGACCGGCATGCGTGGTGCGTTGGCCCACGCCACGTCGACTTGGGAGTCTCTTCGGCTGCTCTTCTTTTTACAGAAAGACGCTTGCAAACCCTCGTCTTCACATTTCCTAATCCCTACTCAAACTCTCTCTCTCTCTCTCTCTCTCTCTCTCTCTCTCTCTCATCCCCACACCGCCACCATGGCTGGGACAGCAAGATCCTCGACGAGGAAGCAGGTGAGGAAGAGGAGCATCAAATCATCGTCGGCAGCGCTACCTCCGCAGCCTCCTTTGCCGGGTATGTTGTTGGTGGTGTGTTCTTGCTGCTGGATCCGTACCACCATTAGGCTTGAGTCGAATACAAGTGCTAACCTTGGACGAGTGTTCTACAAGTGCCCATTTCTTATTTGCTTAATTTTTGTCCCATGTCGACATGGTGTGGGTCAACGTACCACACGAGCAGGTCAGCTAAGGCTCATGCAAAAGGGGGCCTGAGGCGAACCACTTAGTATAGAATAAGGACAGAAAGATGCATTTTAGAAGAAATAGGGCTAAAGTGACACCCTGTAGAAACTTAGGACCTCGAGTGTATTTAACTCTAATTATATTATGTTACCATCACATTGTGTTTCTCAAGCAAAATGCGTCTATAAGTTAATAAATGAAGCCATTTATGATACTTTAGACTATAAAAGTAGTAATATAGAGTATCACATGCATGACACTAGTGCTAGGGTGAGGTGCAAAGTGCATTGGTGCTTAGGCGGGATGTTAACTGCATTAAAAAGTTAGCAACTAATCTTCCCAATGCACAGGTGCTTATTAGCTTTTTGTAGCTAAGCTTCTCTCTTGTACTCCCTTCGTTCTAAAATAGATGATTCAACTTTATACTAACTTTTTTTTTTGCGGGGGAACTTTATACTAACTTTAGTACAAAGTTGGGTCATCTATTTTAAAACGGAGGGATTAACTGTTAATAACTAAACACCTTCATGCATTGGTTAATAGGCCTTTTGTCCATGTGCTTCACATCGTTTCTTCCTAAGGTTATCATAATGCTTCATCTTCTCTTTAATTGATTTGCGTGTGAAAAACATAATGAAAAACATTCAATTTGTCATGCCTAAAAATCTGACATTCGTTGTATATTCAGGTCCATAAAATTTGGCTACCTAAAATGGAATGAATTTTGCTTCGGTACACCCCATGCCTAAAAAGAAAAGTTTACAAGCTCCAAATGCAGGATAAAAGGTGGAGACGTGGCTCGCGAGCGTGTGTGTTGTCTAAAGGCGTCGTCTGTATGTTTTTTGGGTCAGATTTCCCTAGTAAACTAAACCAACCTTCTATCTATTCAACGAATTTAGCAGTTTTTTCTGCTAACGTTTATAAAAAAGTGGAGCCTTCACTTAGGGCCTCTTTGATTCACAGGATTTTGAAAACGCGGGAATAGGAAAACTATAGGATCAGAGTGGCATGCCCACTTGAATCCTATAGGATTAGCAAGGAGTGTTCGATTTCACGGGAAAAAGTAAAGGAATTGTAAAAAAGAGGTTGGAGTGAATGTTAGATTTCCTATAAAATGCAGTACAGAAGATTTCATAGGAAAAAATCCTATGAAATTCAATCCTATGATCAAAGAACAAACGTAGGAAAAATTTTAAAGGATTTCAATCCTTCAAAAATCATATAGAATTCCTTTGAAACAAAGGAGCCCTAAGGTAATATAGTCTTTTATATTTAAATCAATCTAGTATTCAATATGTTTGATCTGCGAGCTAATATGAGGATTTAAAATTTAGGGGTTGTACCAGAGCAAAACTCAGCCGTGTGACTTCCAAAAAAGAAGGTACTATGACAACCTCCTATGCAAGCGCGCTGTAAAGGTATGCTACATAGTGTAGGTGCAAAGAATATATTCCCGCGCTTACTTAACCCGATATGTCACACCCGTCCTAAAAGATCCAACGCACGAGCTTGCCGCCGCACGCTTAGACGTGCGTGTGTACGACCCGCTGTACTGCAAGAATGTACTCCTTCTTTCTAAATATAAGTCTTTTTAGACATTTCAAATGAACAACAACATACGGATATATGTAGACATATTTTAGAATGTAGATTCAATCATTTGGCTCCGTATGTAGTTACTTGTTAAAATCTCTAGAAAGACTTATATTTGGGAACAGAGGGAGTACAACAACTATGTGAATTACAAATATGTAACAGCCCGAGTTTGATGACTATAACAGCTTCATTGCCAAAATTGAGTATAAACCTAATCTGAAAAGTGTAGACCACCAAAAATAGCTTGCTGACTGACTCATGGTATCTCTGGTCATATACTAGTCATTATCAAACCAAGTCCAGGTCTTCTATCTGAAACCGATGCTACCAGAATGAAATGATCCAATAGCGTATTTCTTTTTTTATCCTTCCAGGAGGCCTAGTTGTTCTTCTTCTTCGAAATTTTTGGGTTCTTGGACATGCGGATGCTCTCAGGTGTAACCTCGACTAGCTCATCTTCTTGAATATACTCTATGCAGTCATCCAGACTGTAGCTTAAAGGTTCATCCAGAACCACTGCAAAAAAAAGAACAAATTATTTGAATCAACCACACTTGATAAAAATAAGTTTTCAGTTAATATGAATCTAAGTGCACAAGGACACATCGCTGCAATAGGGTATTGGACCACTTATCACTTCTCTGAAGGCATAATCAAGTTTTAAGTATGCCCAGTGACATGTCAACATTTTTTAATATACCAATGCCCCACTTGGTTCAGCGGATTAGGGCCGAATACCCCGGTATTTTACGGAGGACAAAGAAAAAACAATCCGTCCCAAAAACAGTGCTTGACATGGGATGCGTGGAAGCTTGCTATCCATGTGCCAGAACCATGAGTTGGTTGTGAGATCTTATGAATTTCAGCTCTAGCCTGCCTCAATTTGTTTGGGACTAAAGGCTTTGTTTCCGCCCATTTTGTTTCTGTTACGCCCGGAAAGAATTTCGAAGCCCAAGAGACCCCGATTAAATACCAGGCAGCAAACGATGGATAGCTCGAGCGCGCCCACCGCCCGGGACACAAGGAGTATCCTAAAACTCGAATCCATGATGCGTAACATTTATGTCTCCTCAAAAAGCTTCATGGTGACCCGCTGGCCACCCCTGCTGTACTTCCCGCCATTGAAGATGGTCGTATGGTGATCCTTTGCATTACCGAAAAAGACTTTCGCCCCGCTTTATATATAAAGCAAAGATCCACAACAACCTGATACAAACGCACGCCAACACACCACACGCACACACCCAAGACAAGATACATAGGCGCTGATCGCAACAACACCACCCCTAGCCCTACAAGAACAATCGCGAAGTGATGAAGCCACATATGGCGAACCGTGGACTCCAAGGCTGCGCCTTCAGGAAGGATATGACACCGGAGCGCTACCGCCGCCCGATCCGAGAATCAGAGTTTCCCCTGGAGCCGCACGACGGGCAGTGAGAGCCGCGACAACGCCTTCAAGAAGGGAACGAGTTTCGCCGTTGCCGGTCCGTCCGAAGATAAAGCAGGTTTTCACCCCGGCCAACGCTCACCGCCACCGAACGCCACACCCCAGCAACCACGCCGCCCACACGGCCATGGCCTCCGGGCAGCACCAAGCCACGGGCTCTGCCCAAGAGCACCGCGCTACCATCACCAAGGCCGCCGCCTTGGCATCCAAGACCTTGACACCACCTCACCCGAGATCCGCCGCTACCCTAACCAAAGAGACGAGCGGGAAGGTCCCGCCTTTCACACCCCTGGGCAGCCCCAAGCGCCAAGACCCAATAGGCCGGCCAAAATTGGCTTCCATCGACCCGTCCTGCTGCACCGGGCGCGAGACGAGCTCAGTCCAGCGGCACCGTGTGCAAGATGAGATCAGTCCTGCTGCACCATGCGCGAGACGAGCTCGGTCCTGCTACACCATGCGTGAGACAAGATCGGTCCTGCTGCACCGGTCGCGAGACGAGCGATGGACCGCAGCGGGGAGAAGGACAACCCTTCGACGAAAGTAGCGCCCGGACGACGAGGAGGAGTCGAAGGTTGACACAGGCCGCCTGCGAGCGGGCAGACGCGGGAACAAGCCAACCGCCGCCGCAACCAACCTGCCACCTCGCGAGCTGCCCACCAACAAGCCGACGCCGGAGAAGACCAGCCGCCGCCTTGGAACGGCCCGGACCACCGCCGTGAGCCACCACCACGCCGTGGCAGCCCACATCCACACCAGGACCCCGAAGGCCAGCACCGAGTCGCCCGCCGGCAGCCATGGGCCAGATTCGAGCCCATCTGGCCGGCAACCGCCGCCGCCAGCAGCAGTAGCTAGCGCGTCGCCGTGGACCACAGTCATGGCCACGACCCCACCAGGTCGCAGCCCGCCCCCTCGCCGCCCGACGCCCACACGCCCGCCAGACCAGAATGGTGCTGGACGGGGCTGCCAAGCACGCACCACCGCCCCGGACACCAGCCGAGGCACACCGCTGCCACGGACGACCACCGCCGCACCCCACGGCGCCGCCCGCAGCCCGTGTCGCGACGCGGCCAGATCTGGCGGAGCTGCGTAGCACCCGCACCCATCCGCCGCCACTGGCCGCCCAGCACGCTCCGCCACCACGACGCCCGTCGCGCAGCCAGCAAGATGCCGTCGCTGCATAGCTCCGGCTCCCCACCACGCCGCAGCGCCCGTCGCCAGCGCCGCACCCCAGC